>NC_083775.1:25760035-25945035 GCF_963514075.1 Conger conger
ACCTACATCCTACATCCACGGCCTCCCCTACCAATTAGCACCTTATGGAAAGTGTTTCATTACATTTTTCATTATTAATACACAGATCACTGTAAATTAACCAATATTTTTGCCAACAGTGCACTGCCTGGTGCAAATTTAATAAATTACATAAGCCAATACTTTTTACTATCCCAATGAAAAAATAACACATTGTACATCGTATTATAACGCACCATAAACTTCTCAAACGTTTTATTCTTCTGGTAATATTTACTATTGTGGCCAAGGACAGAATACTTTTCGCCGAAATATTATTCAGCTGAATGTATTTTTCAATACATTTTCAGGTCTTAAGAATCATGTAGTAGATTAAGATGAAAATGTTTAATAAGTCTTGGGTGAGTGAATTCACAGTGCAGCGTTTTTGAAGTGTGCATCAAAATTTACAAGTGATTTTTTCACCCAAACAAGTACGAGTGGTACTATATTGGGCTTGAGGGGATATGTAGCAATTTTATCTGAGATTATTATTATGATTATTGTTATAATTATGATGATTATTATTAGTAGTAACAGTAGTAGTATTTACTGTTAATTATATCTTTAGAAAATGTTTATTGATGTTAGCTATAGGACAGAGATTCTCAAAGCTGGCCCTTACGACCAGTAGAACAGGGGGTTTTCCATTCTGTACCTGATAGATAATTGACAGATTGATGCCACTGATTTGCCAGAGGTTTCATTTACCTGGCGCCCTCAGGGCTGATTACAGGGGAAGAATGAAACCCCACAGTACTACTGACCTGAAGGGTGAGAGCTGAGTATCCCTGCAAAAGGAGAACTTACCTCTATTATATTGGCTAGCTTTGGTACTGCACTGTGTCTAACCAATCTTTGGCTACCCTCTCTCCTGGTGCCATGCAATCATTTTAATTATCGAACTGACAACAATTTTGCCATTAAAAGTTTAACTGTCAACAGTAAAGTGATTTCTGATTTGTTGTCAAAAAATTGTGTCTGGAGAAATTTTACATTTATTTGGAGATTAGACGGATTAGCTTCCCAACAAACGTATTGGATAATGATACATCAGTCACCCTTCAGCAATAAAAGCCTTTTCCACACCTCCTAAGTGCTTCAAACAGGGCATTCAGCTCCCTTGCTGGGTTATCACAAGGCCCTGAAGACATGGAACGTGCCATCTACTGAAGCACAAAGTATTTCAGATTTAAGGTGATTTTTCTTTATGATTTGTAGATATCACATATGCACACGCTTTCACGACTCTCACTCTTTCTTTCTCTCTCTCTCTCTCTCACTCTCTCTCTCTCTCTCTCTCTCTCTCTCACACACACACACACAGACACACACACACACTTCATCATTATCATCATCATCCAGAGACTTAAGAGAATTCCCTACAATGAACCAACCATTTTTTGGAAAATAAAAATAAAGAAATAAATAAATCTGCTCGATTAATATACAGTATTTGTTGCCAGCTAGAGACTAATCCGACTGCAATTTGGTTGAATGTGGGCCATTGCCTCCAATCTCATTTTATAGAGCGTCATCAGTAGGGAGGCCTGAAATATAACATCTTTGCTTACATACATCACTTACACGGCGAGGGCAGAGCATTTCCCGCTCCCTCCCGTGTGTTTATCACCCGTGTTTACTCGCCACTACCACTCCTATCCACTCGAAAATGACTCATAAAATACTGTTCAGCCCAGCTTCTTTCTCCCACTGCTTCCCTAGGAATCCAAGCCCTACAGGTTAATGAATCGTGAAGTGTGAAAATTTCCTGAGATGGGATGAGTTACACGGCATCTCCAGATGAAGCGGAGCGGTGGAGGAAATCTATATGAGCCTGTCAGCTCCTTAAGCGCTCCAAATTACCCCGGATATTTTGAAGACCGGGAAGCACCACCTCCAAATGACTCTGGATTATTTTGAAGATGGAGAAGCCCCTCCTCCAAATTATTCAGGATTATTTCAGAAGAAGTCGAAGAAGCTCTGCCCTGTGAGACGTGTCTGCTTAATTTAGCGCAATGTGTTAATGCTGAAATACATTATTTTCAAATATTCATCTGTATTTATTTTAACACTCACTTATGCAAAATAATGTGAGATGGTGTGTGTATGTGTATGTGCTACAGTGCAAACATGCCCACTTTTGACAGCATTTACTGGACATACCCACCTGAATATTGCTAAAGAGGCCTTTTGAATGTTATATGATATTATTATGATAATATATATGATATATTATTATTATTGCGTAACAATACCTATATGAATACTGATAGGACACAAAAACAACCACTACTATTACTACTATTAATCATCGTAATCAATCATCGTCATAATCATAACAGTAATCATAATCATAATAATCTCATTCAAAATCTGCCTTTCCTGACCAATACTGAGCATTATTCACTGAAAAAAAGGCTATGCTAATTTGCCTCCTTTGTTCCAGCAGGCTCAGGTGTCAGAGGTTCAGCTTTGTTAGGGGATTTAAAGGAGGGAATGTTTTCATTGATTTGGGTCGAGCCTAACATAGCAGGACACGGAAAGAAATGGCCATAGGGTGTAGTTAACCTAAAGATAATTAGCTATTATTTTAAACTTCAAACTGCATTAACCTTTTGCATTTCATTCCGGGATTACCCCTGATCATACGAAGACTTGGCCAATTGCATTAGCCGGGAAGCCCCATCTTCCCACAGGCCTAAAGCTCACGTTAGGAGAATAAATTGACCTTTTATTAAGTCAAACACTCCAAGAGGAAGAAGCACGGAAAAATATTTTCACGTCATGAAGCCTTTTCAATTTTTACAAAACATTGCTGTAAACAAAGCTTTTTACCAGTATGAGACATCTTATGCCAGTAGCTTTTTTTTTTCAGGAGAGATTTATTTTTCTCTATCGTTTTTTTCATAGCTGACAAGATATCAATCCAGGAAGCATGAAATCACACCAGTAGGACTGCTTTCATCGCTATAGAGGGATGAACAAATGTGTGGTTTCGTGTTCCTTTCTGTCTCTTTTTTCCATTTCAGAGCCTTGAGGTTCTTATTTAGCAGAATAAGAACATAGGAATACATCATGATGAGAATAGGCCATTAAGCTGACCGAGGCTCATTTATCTACAGAACATGTGCCACAGCGCCTGTAAACAGAGCAGGTGATAAAGCACTCAAAACAAAACAATAAGAAAATATTTTCCAAAATTAGCAGAAGCAACAGCACAATCATGACTCGTGTTCCTTGTCATATTTTATCAGAAGTAATTTAGAATTCACTCATGGAATGCCATTGAAAAGGAAAAAAAAGAAAAAGAAAAAAAAAACTGTTTGTCTTTGACCAAAACAAAATCTAAAGTCTCTCGAGTGACTTCTTTATTTTTAGCTATGTATATGTATGTACGTAAATGGTAAATTAAAATGGTGTTAAATACGTAATTGCTACAGTCTATCCAACATGGAGTCCATATCTAATTTTCTTCACGTAATGGGTTTAAACAACTGAAAGCATATGCTTGCCGATTAATACAAATTCCCCAGAATATGAGAAAATGATCAAGGAAAATCATTTAATATCTGTTTGAAGAAAAACAAGTGATTATTCTGAAGACATAGCTACTCACACGGGTTATTCCAGTACAACGTTATACTGCAATGGAGAAAGTTTGAAACTTGCTGGGGTGTTTTTTGGACTGAACCCTTGGATATACTGTTACATGATGCCTGAAACACTGCTTTATACCAATTAGGTGTACAATTACAGATGCTGACAGTGGTAGTGTAGGAGGTGAGGATAATGCCCATAATGAAATGGCCTACTGGCTGCAGTACATTCCTGAGGAGCAGTAGCATAGCAAAGCACAAAGTTCTGAGTGTAGGGCATCACAAAGCACAAAGTTCTGAGTATAGGGAACCGCAAAGCACAAAGTTCTGAGTGTAGGGCATCACAAAGCACAAAGTTCTGAGTGTAGGACACCGCAAAGCACAAAGTTCTGAGAGTAGGGAACTGCAAAGCACAAAGTTCTGAGTGTAGGGAACCGCAAAGCACAAAGTTCTGAGAGTAGGGAACCGCAAAGCACAAAGTTCTGGGAGTAGGGAACCGCAAAGCACAAAGTTCCGAGTGTATGGAATAGGAAAGCACACAGTTCTGAGTGTAGGGCATCGGAAAGCACAAAGTTCTGATTGTAGGGTATTGCAAAGCACAACATTCTGATTGTAGGGAATCACAAAGCACAACACTCTGATTGTAGGGCATCGCAAAGCACAAAGTTCTGATTGTAAGTCATCCTACACCGGCTGAGGCCCCTGCAGGTTTGACTGATTTGCACCCGGAGAATACAGTGACTTTGAATAATGGTTTTAATTAAACAATAAAGATGTCAGTGCATTTTCAAAGCCAGGTATCTCCTGCCCCCCCATCCCTTTATTTTCTGGCCCCTTGAACCAGAGCTGTCCATTCCAGACGTGAGGTGATGTCACCTGATCGCCAGACGCAGGGGTCCTCATCAAGATTAAAGCTGCCCACTGTTAGCTGAAGTCTGTGCTTATGAACACCATCTGTATATGAGAAAGAGAGAGCGCTACTGTAACTGTAGGCCTATATGATTTAGTTTGCAGTAGCAGGAATAAGAAATAGTACTCAGAATAATCAAATATCATTGACTTCCTTGGCTCAGCTCACAAAAGTCTGAAATGGTCAGTGTGCTGGCATAGTTATTATATAAAAACAAATTATAGATCTATATATAATTTGATGGATACTGCATTTCAAAGTGCCATATATGTTGTCTATGCACATGCCCCAGTACCCTTGACATGAATTAGAAGAGCATAAGAGTAATTGTAAGAATCCAAGACAACAAATATGCCTAAACCCATTATTGTCCTTGTGACTACTATTACCACCATAAATATATTCAGCAAAACGCACTTAAGTTGAAATAACCTTCATAAGCCTATAGCAATAAAAAACACTTAAGACATATTTATTTTTTCATTATCGGCTCACAGTGTAGTTCAAGATTGGTTGATGAGAAGATTGTGGAAACAAAATAATCTGTTCGCCCATCCAATTTTGTTATCATATATTGTGGAGTCACATGGCTGACCCCACAGTTTATCTTCAGCATGTGGCAGTTACATTATGACCGTAATGTCTGGGTGCCTGCTTAAACGACATTGGAAGAGATTTCCATCACACCGTCATCTGTATAAATATTGTACAATTAATACTGTGTGCTGTTGGAGACAGGATTCATATCATAGTATTTTTTTAATTGTAATGTTGTATCATTAAGCACCTATTAGACTATACGCACAAACTAATTACACATTATAAAGGGCAGTCAAGAATATCGGTTAATAACGGTTAATAGTCACAACAGCAAAAAAGAGAGAAATGTTAACAAATGATAAAATCCAGATACCTCAGCCAAAATAACAAGCTACAAGTACATTTGCTTCAAAACAATCATTTTGGTAAAGGCAGAAAGGAAGAGCTACCTTTTTTTAACAAAAGAGACAAACTCAGCCATTTCTGAATTTCATAGAAAATGTTGAGGGAACAGAAAAAAAACAACACTTCGTAAAACCCTCATGAAAAGTTAAGGACACCACACTTGTACAGATTCTGGCTTTGTATGTGACAGGGTATCGATGGTCTGCTCGACTTCTTTGCTTCAGTGACTTTTCATTGACTGACTTTGAAGCTGTGTTAGAAGCGTGGTGGAAGACAAACATCAATAAATCTGTCCAGCCTAAGATATAACACCGGCCCCAGTTTACCTCGGCAGATAATTGTTTAGCACGGTAGTGGAAGCACTGGCGTCGCTGTACAAGGTAATGATACAAGCTCACTCCAATCCAATTACATTCGGCTTTGACCTCAGCTCTGAGTTTCACTCTTAAGAAAGCGTGTGATAGTCCTGAAAATATGTGCTGTGGTCAGATGGGAGGTGGTCCGAGTGTTGAAAAGAATGTCATGCCATTAGTAAAATATAATGGCGAATCTTTGATGTTAGGGGATTGATTTGCAACTACTGGTTTCTCGTTAAAGTCAATGGAATCACAAAGACCAAGACATTTTGGCCAAAAACATGGTTCTCCCACCTGGAAGCTCATACTTCGCCAAATATGGATCTTTCATCACGACCCAAGGAAACCACAAAATAACCAAGAAATGACGAATGAACGAACCACAAACTAACTGTTGTGAACTGGCCAGCTGATTCCTCAGACTTGAACCTAATTGAAGATTTGGAATTGAAGAGGACAGGCCACAAGCGCAGACAGAAAAAAAATCTTAAAACATACTACAAAGATAGATAATACTTTATGATCTTTGGTCTCTTTGGCTAAAGAAGATAGACATGAGAAGGCATGGTGTGCCCAGTATAGAAAACAAGGGTGGAAATATTTGTGACACTTTATTTATAAATAAATGTACAATTTGAGAATTTGATTCCACTGAATCATAATTTTTTTCCACATTTAAAAATTAAAATATATGTCAGAACTTATGAATTATTTAATATTGTCCTGTGATAATGCAGATATAATTACAATTTAGAATATCTCTGCATATTTTCCCTTTCTTACACATTTGCATTTTTGCTTGCTGTATTTTAAAATATTTTCATTTCAGTTACGGTCTTTTTTCAACCTGTATGTACAGTTCTCTGTACTTGATGTTGAAATTTACAACACAATTTAAATTCTATTCAACATGCGCGGTTTGATTTTAGTTCACTTTAGAATTCATTCTGTTAACAAAAATCTTAATTCACATAATGTCTTCCAACAAAACAAGAAATTGCACAAAGTTGTAGTAAATATAGAAACCTTGAAGCAAACACTTTCCTTTTACTTATTTCTCTTTTTACTTCGACTATCATGTAGAGACTGTATATAGCTTATTATAGCTGTATATAGCTTGCATATCCTTCAACTTTGCCTAAACTGGCCCAATTCTGCAATGCAGCCTTTTCATTAAACAACAATTCAGAGCACAATAGTCACCATCATTCTGTCATATCTAGCAAATAAAGAAAACCCAACCATGGCATCCCTTATCTGTCACTGGACTGTTCTTTGTTAATCTGCCTGCTCAAATGCTATATTGACATTTTCACAGATTCAGCTTGCCTTGCATCTCTAACCTATGCAGGGGCATGACAGTCAAGCAATATGTTCTTTCAACCACCGGTGCCCTTTGTTGATGATGCCTTTCAGAAATCAATACCAACACCACCTTAGCTACTGTTTCTTCTGAAACATCAGCAAGTTCAGCAGTCTTAGTCTTAGAATCTCCTTTTTCTAACTCACTTGGATCAGTAGGCAAAATGGGCAGGTAGGCCTGCCCACCATTTTACACACAACCATGACCATGCTGGGAAGTTTAGTGCTTACTTTACTTCCAAAGTGAATGCACAAAAATGAAAATGAAATCGAACAGCTCGTCTAAGTCCAGGTTCTGCTTCTCTGTAGAATCACGTGCGTTAAACATACTTTGTATCCCTCATTTACTCAAGTGCAGTAGGGGATTCATCTCTTCTATAACTCAATTTACAAAGCCAATAAAAGCAAACTTACTTGCATACATTTCATCAAAATCTAGTACAGAACTCAGAATCACACAGCTGACTGAAATAGAATGTTCCTTTTCTAAGCTAAAGCATACATATCTAACACTGTCAATCTTCTCCTGTCATGGCCAGTGTCACAATTTAATTGTGATTTTGTAGTAAAATAAAATGTTATGATGAAGATTCTCTATCATCACAAAGGAAAATGTGGAGTGAAAAATGCATATTCACGGCACATTTCAAATGAAATCAAATACAGAATTTCACACTTAAAAGGTAAATTAGTAATGACACTGAAATGAGCCCCTATGGTTCACACAAGACTCTAGTCCAGCCTTGCTGTAATCATGCATCAGGCTGGCTTTTTACCACCACATCTCAGCGAGTAACTTAGTTAAACAAGGCCTTTACACAACCTCACGGCTTTTCCTGGTGTAAGCCTCAAGAAATAAAGATGGAACTGCTTAATATAAGCTCCCAGAATCACCAGTACATACATTCCAAAACCAATACATTGTCTAAATAAAATAGAAGGGGCCTTGAGTGGGACTAAATAACTCTTAATTTCCCTTTATACACAGGCATGACATTAAGTTGATTAACACAGTGTTTAATGCTCATTTAATTACTCTTTGATGCCTTGTGTTTTAATAGAGGGACAGGGCAAAGAATACTGTTGTAATTGGACGTGCCTGACAATGATCTGCTGGAGAATGATCATTGCCTGGACATTAAAAAACAAAACCTCTGATAATATTAGATTATGACACACCAGGTCAGACCCCAGGGAGGGACAGAATAGCTGGACAAAGGAAAATGGGAAATTATAGATTTCCTGGCAATAATAATAAACTGAAACAATAAGGACAAGGAAGCAAAACAAAGGCTTTTTAGCTTGATGCCACTCACTCTCTCCGTCTCTCTCTGCATACTGATTCCTTCTTTAATACTAAGGGACTGTAATGTTTTGTTTTCGTTTTCATTGGTGTTGTTTTGGAAGCTATTTGGAAACCATAGGGGCTTATCTGTATAGTTATGTGTTAACATTATTCATATTAATAAGCAGTTTTATCCAGCAACATGTCCAATTTATCGTGTTAGAGCTGAGGAAGTGGAAGAGGCTACAAACAGTCCAGGAATACTTTAGCTCTGACACTAAATGTGTGTGTGAGTGTGTGTGTGTGTGGGTCTACATGTGTGTGCGTGCAGGGGAGGTACCAGGTGAACAGTCCTCCCATTAAAATGACATTTTATACTTTGAATGTGGACATAGATGCAAGCATTTTGTCTTGTGACTTTATTTTAATGAACAAATGCAAATTATGTAATGGTCATAATTAAATAAGTACAAATTCACATATTACTTTAAAAGTTTTTTGTCTCAGTGGAGTAAGTCAGAATTAATTGATCTATTTAAATGTGATGACTCAATAGGTGGGAAGTCAATGACGGATTTTTCTTTTCTTTTTTTATTGATGAATTATTTAAAAGGCGGCACGGATGGTGCAGTGGGCGGCACGGATGGTGCACACTCAGCGCCTCACAGCAAGGAGGTCCTGGGTTCGAATCCCCGTCGGCCGGGGCCTCTCTGTGTGGAGTTTGCATGTTCTCCCCGTGTCTGCGTGGGTTTCCTCTGGGTACTCCGGTTTCCGCCCACAGTCCAAAGACATGCAGGTTAGGCTGATTGGAGAGTCTAAATTGCCCATAGGTATGAGTGTGTGAGTGAATGGTGTGTGTGCCCTGTGATGGACTGGTGACCTGTCCAGGGTGTGTTCCTGCCTTTCGCCCAATGTATGCTGGGATAGGCTCCAGCCCCCCTGCGACCCTGTTCAGGATAAGCGGGTTAAGATAATGGATGGATGGATGGATGGATGGTGCAGTGGGTAGCACTGCCGCCTCACAGCATGGAGGTCCTGGGTTCGAATCCCGGTTGGCCGGGGCCTCTCTGTGTGGAGTATGCATGTTCACCCCATGTTTGCATCGATTTCCTCCGGGTACTCCGGTTTCCTCCCACAGTCCAAAGACATGCATGTAAGAGTCTAAAGAGTCTATTGGAGAGTCTAAATTGCCCGTAGGTATGAGTGTGTGAGTGAATGATGTGTGCGCCCGGCGATGGACTGGCGACCTGTCCAGGGTGTATTCCTGCTTTTCCGCTGGGATAGGCTCCAGCCCCCCTGCGACCCTGTTCAGGATAAGCAGGTTAGGATAATGAATGAATGAATTATTTAAAAGACCGTGTGTATATGCCAGAAATTCAGATATTTTGCAAAAATACATCTGCAAAGGATGTGCTCATGTTTCCTTGCTCAAAGGAAAGTTCGGGAGCCTCTTAACTTCTAACTCTCAACTTAAATTCTAGCTCCTAGAAAGAATATTTAATGGGCTGGAAGCTTTCAGAAGTGAATACTTAGCTATTTAAAGTAAACTGAACTGATTGAGGAGGTTGCAGCAATGAGACAGGCAAACAAATATGGGAGAGGATAAAGAATGACCAAGGGAATATGGTCCAAATGACATCAGTGGATACTGAACTGAACTGAACTGTCCTGTAGGTTGCAGGTTCAGTTTCCAAGAAAGATATAACTGATCTTTCCCAAGAAAGATACAACCGATGTCACCTGGTGCCAAGTCCTGAACTGCTTCAGCAATTATTCATCTGAATAAAATGTGGAGACGGATAAAACCACAGTAATGAGAACATAGGTGTTGATGTCTCCACCATAATGCTACAATCGGATGCCACCTCGTTAGCTATTTCTGCTCTACAACTCTGCAGCTCGGCGTGCTAATCCCATCTGTTTAGCGGCTTTGAGACGTTGTCTGTACCTTAAATTACGGAGCTAATCCAAGTAGCTAGCGATCAGAAGAGCCGTCAGGGCCGCGGGTTCCAGTGGGGAAATGTTGACTGTTATAATTCACGGCCTGTTCGGGGCGGCCCTGGGAGAGCAGGCCTCTTGTTTATTCAACAAACAGAGAGCGTAATCTGGCTATCACAGCAGTCCGCGAGCTGTCACTCACTGTTGAAAAAGCAAACACTGAAAAACAGCGAGGTTTTGCCTCTTTGTTATTTGCAAATGAAATGCCCCTCTTGTGCCAAAAAAAGGTGCTTAACAGGTTCGGGATTTAGGGCTGAGAGCGAGGACTGAGGTTGTTTTTCAACGGTCACTGGTTCGTAAACGCACCCCCCCACACGGTATTTCATGGATTTGACTTCAGGTGCTAAACTTGGTTTTCAGTCCAGTGGAATCCCTGCTGTTTTTTTTCCAACCATGGTTGCAGTCCAAGAATTTTAACAAGCCGTTAATTTTTCTTAATTACGCTTTTCCTGAATAGAGGAATTATTTACCATCTTAAGCCACATTATGTCAAAAATAGCCTTGCATGAAATGACGAATATAACTCCCATATTCACATTCATTTTGATTACAATAAATAAAATGGCCAATTATTTTCTTCACAAATATGGTTGAACATAATTGCTCAACTAAGTTAAGGGGAAATGACTGAACTCAGCCGATTAGTTCAATCAATTTGAATCAGTTTCAAATCACAATTTGAAAATATCCACTCTGTCCCGAACAAATATTCACAAATTATCTCACACACCTTCTAATTTACTTAGAAGCCCTAATTTTACCATTGTTTGGGAAGTGCTTTGAAACTGATATAGGTTACTAAAAACACATAGAACCGTGACGCCTTTTTTCTACTTTTCACCCAGTCAGTGCACTTACTGTTGAATTATTGCCAAGACTGTGTCATGGATTCCCTCTAGAAGCAACTGGATAATCACCATTGTCAGCAGTTGATATCCCAAGGTCACGACTAAAACATAACGTAGCGTGAAATGGAAGAAGTTTTAATTTCAAGAGACTGGTTATAATGAAAAAACTAGAGACACATTGTAATGACTAGCAAGGTAGGTCCCTCTAGTCCTGCGGAGAGACTGAAAACAACACAATTAAATTATGACAGCCGAGACTTAGACCTTAGCGGTAGCTTAAATCATAATAGACCAACTGTCAAATGGTGCGACACGAGAGCAGGCTATTAACGCGTCACCTCAGATATTAACACCTCTGTCACAGAAAATTCTCAGGTGATTTCTTTATTTTTGCTTTGCGAAAACGGTCCTGTGGACGAAGCATGGTATTCCTCAAAATGTTTCTTTGTTTTTGAGACTTTGTGTTTGTTTGAGGGTCTATCATCACTTATGTGAGGTGTAAAAGACAGCTGACAGACAGGGAATTAGAGGCAAAGGTAAGAGAAGACACTTGTCTTGCAGGTAGTCTGTCCTCCTGGCTTTGTGTTGGTGGAAAAAGAGAAAAAGAAGGGTGCCAATGAATGTGAGCTTAGATTCAGCTCAAGGGAGACTGTATTTATTTATCAAAGTGGGATGAATCACAGACACACACACACACACACACTCCTACTCATGCACGCATGCAAACACATATGCACACAAATATATGTGTGTACTGTACAAATGATTCGAAATAAGTGTGCAGATTGTTTCATGAAAACTCATTTTCATCAGTTTCCTTGGTGTACAATACATTAGATGCTGATGTTTATGAGAGCAGGAAGACCAATCAGCCATCTATCCCCACCAGCCCCCCACGCCATAAAAAAGGTTGTAAATAGCAGGTGTAAAATGCATATGAGGACTTCACATCAAACATAGTACTTGAATGGCTCTCCATTCTGCCAAATGTAATCCTCAGGTGAAATGTCTACAATTAATGTATATGACTTCCCTGGCTGACAGTGACTAATACCAGACCGGTACTTAGGGCATCCAAATAGGTAAAAAAAATAAAACAATGAGGCAAAGAAGAAAAGATAAATGAATATCAATATCATTTTTTTATGAAAAAGTAATGTAAAAAAAGTTAATAATTTGAAAACTTAATAACCAATCATATTTTATTGGAATGCAAACAAATCATTAAAAACTAACCTTTGCTGCAGAAAAATGAACTTCCTAGTCAGTTAAACTAAACGTGTGACTAAAATGGCCAAAACAGTCAATACTACCACGCACATCCAAACTGGTGATGCAGGAGAAGGAGAAAATAACAAGGTAAAAGGTAGCAAGGTACACATATCACTGCAGTGAAATAATGCACTGTGGAGCAAAAGGTGTCTGACATGTGGGACATACAGGTATAATGACTATTTGTTTAGATTTGGGTTATAAATATGATTTGTGTGGCAAATTAAATAAAAATATCTGCCATGTTAAGACTTAAATGATCTCATAAGCATGCTCTGGCTAGCCCACCTGGATGTTGTTCATTATCTTAATTAAGTTACTTACAATATGTTGCTCAGTCAAAGTGTGAGTGTAATTACCTTAAACTGGGAGGCAAAAAGACAAGTGACCACACAAATTGGCTCGGTAGTGTTCTGTGGAATTAAATTTGATACATCTAGGGTGGGCAGAGTAATTTTATTTAAACTCTGTAACAGGTTCTTCAAGGCATTTTTATGGGGCAGAGTGGGAGGTGGTGTAGGAAATCAATCCTTTATGATCACATTTAAGAAGCAAATAAGACCAAGCACGTTAACCAATCATGTTGTGTAAAATGAAAGGGCTTAGGAATAGGCAAAGAATGGTAATGTGTAACAATGTTCACAATGGCATTTGATTGAAAATGAGAGCCAAGTGTTGTTTCCTCAGAGACTTCCTCCTCAAGCATTTCTTGAACTGGAAACTGGAAAGAATGCACTTAGTAGGGTGCAAACCCCTACCAAAGCAAAGAAAATGTCTTGGCATTCCAGGCATTAATTTCCAAGGTATGTTTGGACCGATAGGGGCACTAAAGGAAAGATCATGAGGTGACCAGAATCAATAGCCTTCTTACTCAAGGGCATATCTAAATGTACAGCATACTTCACTGCAACCCCGACAATACTTTTTGAGATATGTTGATCACAATTGGAAAGTCTGGCATGATGGTGGTGCTAAAAGAAAGGTTGTGGGCTCACCAACCATCTTGGGAACATGAATGTACACAACAAATTTAAAGGCCATCTAGTTACTCTTCTAGTAATCTAATTACTTTTCTACATATGTCTGTCACGGATGGATGGGCAAACAGACAGACAGAAGGATGGATGTAATTTTACACTCTGTCACATTTCAGGTCTGTCTTGCCATGTTTTATGTTTATTCATGTTCAGTCACGTAGTGTCTTCTCATGTATTATGTTAGTCTAGGTTCATCATGTTGTTTAGTTATGTTTCGTTACGATTATATTACCTGGTTATGTTGAGTGGTTATCGTCTTAGTTTCGCTTTGTGTTATGTTTTGATTTATGTTTATTGTTACGTTAACTGGTCGTTGTTTATGCATACACTTTTACATGTCTTTCCGCAAACCTTGCGTTCCGCCTTTTCTCTCTCTCTCTTTCTGTCATTCACTCCCTAATTGTTTCCATTTGTCTATTTACTAAAACTACTAACGCTAGATCAGGATTGGGTAGAAACTAACAAAACTAATCATGTGTTCATGTTACCTTACGTTTCTCGTGCATGTCATTTACTAATTTACTAATGCTAGGGCAGGATAGGTTTATTACTAACGATTACTAATCACCTTGTTAAACTTGTCATCCATCGGACCTGTTTTCCATTTCCTTGCTACGCTCTAACTAATTGTCTACACCTGTCTACACCTGTCTACATCTGCATTTATATCCCAGTCGCGCTACTGTTCTTCGCGAAATTGTCTGCCTCTAGTTTTACGACGCAACTCTTGAGCATTATTTACTGTTTGATTACACGTTACGATCCAAGCCTGTTACCGACCATTGACTATTGATTTCTGTTTTGTTGACCACTGTTTGTTTTTGACCACGTCCTCGCCTACCGTTTTGTACTTTTGCTTCGCTGATTGTTTCATGGTTTCGACTCCCGCTTCGCCCACGACTACGCCTCTGCCTGCCGTCCGCCTGTTCATCTGCCCCACTGACAGCTCTCCTGCTACCGGACCTCCCTGCACGTCTACCGACTACGAGCTTGCCTCTTCCCTCGGCACCGTGCTTTTTGTTTGTTTACTATTTGTTTGGCTGGATCTACGTGTATGGACTTTGCTTGTTTTGACTACGCTCCTGGGATTCGTCCCGAATAAAGCCCTGACTAACTATTGTTTCTGAGTCGTGCATTTTGGGTCCAACCCCCACGCACCCGTCTCACACTCAATGTTACCAGGGTAGGACTTCCCTTTGTCCCCAGACCAGCCTTAATTTGTCATGGCATGAATTCAGCAAGGTGCTGGAAACACTCCTTAGAATTTCTGGTCAACATTGACATGATAGCATCACACAGTTACTGCAGATTTGTCGGCTCTATTGGTGCTCTGTTGGTTTGATATCTGGTGACTGTGGATGCCATTGGAGTTCACTGAACTCATCGTCATGTTTGTGAAGCCAGAAGATGGATAGACTGTGTCCATAAAGGGATGCACATGGTCAGCAACAATACTCAGGTAGGCAGTGGCATTTCAACGATGCTCAATTTGCATTAAGGGGGCTAATGTGTGCCAAGAAAACATTCCCCGCACCATTATATTACAAAAACTGTTGACACAAGACAGGATGGCTCCATGGAGTAAAGTTGCTTACGACAAGTTCAGACCCCACCATCTGCAAGATGCAGCGGGAATTCTTCAGAACAGGCAATGTTTTTCCAATCTTCAGCTGTCCAGTTTTGGTAAGCCTGTGCCCACAGTAGCCTCAGTGTCCTGTTCTTAGCTGATAGCACTGGAACCCGGTGAGGTCTTCTGCTCCTGTAGCCCATCCACTTAAGTGATCAATGTGTTGTGTGTTCAGATATGCTCTTCGGCATACCACTGTACTAACGTGTGATTGAGTTAATGTTGCTGTCCTGTCAGCTTGAACCAGTGTGGCCAAACTTCTCTGACTTCTCTCATTAATAAGACATCTCTAGAGTCAGTTGTCTGTGAAAATCCCAGGAAATAAATCAGTTTCTGCGATACTCAAACCACCCCATCTGGCACCAACAATCATTCCATGGTCAAATTAAGAACCACATTACTTGCCCATGCTGATGTTCGGTCTGAATAACAACTGAATCTCTTTGACCATGTCTGCATGCTCTTATACACCGAGTTGCTGCAACATGATATTTGCATTAACGAGCAGGTGTATAGGTCTATTTTATTAAGTGGTCACTGAGTGCATGACCTCCTTGGTAGAGGTAATTTTTAATCAATCCAGGTCCACCCAGTCATTCTTTGAAAAAATTTTAACTCCTGGTTAAATAATTGTCATAAGATATTTCTTATTTAAACATAATATTCACGATATTTGCAATTTTATGGTCAATGAGGATTTGTATGGCCTAATGCATTAAAAATGACATCATCTTATGTCCTGTGCATCAAAGTGTGGCAAACAAACAGAATACACAAATTAACAGACACAGCTGTGACCCATGAACTATGCAATAACAGTGACAGATTATAGAATTGCTGGGTTTGATCAATGACTCCTAACAGTGCCGCCTATCCATTATTGATTCCCTCAAATGTTTATCTTTGATAAGGAATGGATGAGAGGGAGGAGTCTCTGAAATCAATCTCAATTCTGAGTGGAATGGAAGATATTTCATCTATTTTACCTGGGCGCTAATCGTGCACACCATTTCACCATTTCACCATTTTACCAATTGTAAACAACACCTTCAAGTAGCTCCTGTACGCAGTGAATAACACTGATAGTGTTTCGATATTTAGCGACAAGGCTCGAACCACAAAAAATGCAATCTTCATGCTCAAAAATCACATTTAATTGCTTTTGCACATTACTGCAAACAAGCCCTTTTTGACATCATTGACTATTCATTAATTTTATTTTTAAATGCTGTGTGCAACACGTGCTGGCACCGTACAGTTGAAAATATGAGTAGGGTAGCATAGGTGAAATAACAAGGTGACCAAATTAAACTTTTTTTTTTGAGAGGTAATCCAAAACACGCATTAGACAATTTAAGCCACTTCTACATTTTCATGTGATAATTAGATTGCAGCTTTGGCTCTAATTAGATATTTAATAAATTCATTCACAAAAGATTGCACATAGAAACATACCAATTTGATTTTCAAATCACATTTCATAGATAAATGATCCTTAAGCACAGGTTTTAGACTTTAGGTTGTGCTTAAAGCTAATGTGATGCAGGTTTTTCCATTAGCCTATGTGTACACTCAGTAAAACTTGAATTTTTAAAAATGGAAGTGTTTAATCTTTCTGACATTACGTGAAGAAGCTGTGTGTTTACACAGCAACTTGTTATTCAGATCGTTGGCACACTTATTAATCAAGGTAAATGAACGAAAATGGGTTGAGACAAATTATAATTTTAAAGGGAAGTTTTCCACCTGTTTGTTTTCCATGTTTTCAGCACACCAACCTCAGCTCATAAACAGTACTGGACAGGCTTGTGCATTCATTGGGATGGTAATTGGACCACTTTCACTTCTTAGCTTACCACAATGATTATTCACATAACACTTTTTTGACTGTTAAGTCAGTGGTAAAAACATAAAAACATAGTGCATATAGACTTAATACAAAATGATAAAAAACAGGATTCACATTTGAACATCCGTACCCATGTCCGTGTTTGCACAATATTTGCGCTCCAACCACCCGGTGAATCCAATTCTGAGACTTCAAAGAAAGGCCCTGATAAGCTCATAGAGACCTTCTCGGTGTTTGCGTTCCATGCTTTTCCCCAAGGGTGCTACATGGCACCTCTTCCCAAGCCACAATTTCACCAAAGGCCAGCTGACTCCACTGTGTAAAATGAGGTTCAACACTTGAAATGAATGAAAGACACGCGCTAGCACCTACGTCCTTTCTGCATATCCGTAGCAATGTTGTTTATCACACGGAAACCCCCTTGCGCTGTGTGCGAGCTGTTTGAATCCAGTTCGCCAACAGCCAGGATGAGCTTTTCAACTGTCCAGAGGCACTTTTCCCAAGCAGGTTCCTGAGCTTTGGCAAAAACGTAAATGCGTTTCATATTCCTTGATTCGCAGCTGATTTACCATCAGTCTGTTGGGGGATTCTCGGGGCTCTTCTACCGTTTCTTTTTCAAGATTCAACGCTGACATGTTTTCTGCCACGTTTTTTTCAGCGGTTGCCCTTTACTCCATGAACTGCTGTTTGGTGGGGTGCGAATGGATGGCTGATAGATAGCTTTGACACTTCCTGCTAACCACTGCTGAATAACCCAAGAAGAGTTGTTTTCACTTTAGGGATTCTCTGCTCTGCTTTGCCTTCTTGAGGGTAATGGCGTTGCCCAGGTTCAGGCCCAGGTGAATAAGCTTGTGTGCATTATTTTTAACAGGAAATTCTCCATTTGTTTCAAATAGGTTTGGCAAACACTAAGGTGTATGAGGGACTGAAGGCCCAATTTTCATAGTTGATCGCCTACAGTTAACATGGCAACTGTTCACTTCCTGTACTCCCTATGCTGAAAATGTGCAGCCATGTTTGCTGTGCAAAATACAGGATTCATATTTCGCTACTCAGTAGACAGCACGTCCTGTTTACTCACATGATTTGAGTACGAAAACTTAACTTCAAGAATTCATGGGTCTATTTCTTCAAAACAACCATTTCCATTTTTAAGCAAAATTAGACAACAAAGACTATTCCATTCATTTAGTATAACTGAATGAAGTACATTTTACAGTTGCCGTGTTAAATAAACCATAACAGGATTTATACAAGCACAAATCAGAACATGCACTCTTTTAGATTTGACAGTACAGCTCAATATTTTGCTCCTAAGGCAGTTTTGCAAATATGGCCTCCGTGCATGTCCGAATGTGCTGAAGGGTGAACTCAACTGGTAGGGACCCCTCCTACCCACTCTTTCCTCCATGGATGATTTTTCAGAGGTGAAATTTCCAGTTCAGTAGAGTTGCAGTTATTCCGCAGCAGCAGTAGGCAATTGTCACCCCCTCCCCCCCACGAACATCATTCAACGACTCTCTCATCCAGCTCGCATTTAAATTTACTCCACATCCCCTCACTGACACCTGTTTAAATCAATATCCTCCTCTCCAGGTTTCCAGGCCGAATTGGCCCGGATGCTAGCTGACCGCTCCTCGGATCCGCCAAAATCAACACAATAATTGAAATATTTTCAAGCTGATTACACAGAGGCCCAGGGGCCAGCCCAGTTGCTAAGGGTACGTTCCCTGGTTGCTATGGGGAGCAAATCACCTCGCATTATTTGATTTTTGTTCCAGATATGAAACCTCTACTCCCTCGATTAAATGTCTCACCGCCTAGCACTCTGGGGAGCAAGGGGGAGAGAGAGAGACGAGAGAGAAAAACCATGACCCATCGAACAACATCTTCAACTTCCTGTGTTAGGGGCCGCCGCAAGATAAACCCCTGCTCTTAACTATGTTTATTCATATTTAGCTAATAAAGCGCTGAAAATTGGTGAATGAGGAGCAAAATAAATGATGGGAGAGCGCACATTTATTGTTATTTGCCATTCCTTCTTGTTTTTTGAACATCTCTGCCGATGCAAAAATACCTGTTATGGAACAGTTCAGCACTACAATCACATTGCAGGATGCGATCAAAACAGAATTAAAGACCGTTCTCAGCTTTGGACATAGAAGATGAGGCTAATTGTTCTGTTGAAGCATGAAGGCATTTATAAACATATAGGCAACCACACATCTTCACAGAACATCTGATCTAGTGTATTCTCGTGCATAAAACGCCATCTTCCTATACAGTAAGAAATACATACCTCAACTCAATTCCCTGAATAAGTGGCACATAAAAATGACACAAATATGACCTTCTGAAGTTATGAGAATAATAAAGAGAGATAATAAGAAGTCAGGATCACACAGTAAAATATATTGGAAAATGGCTGTATATAAATCTTCATTAACAAGTTATAACATCTTTATAAACAATTCATAAGAAAGTGTAACGCTTTATGAAAGATTGCACAATATAGTGTCATTCTGTTCTCCAATGGTGCAAGACATATTTGGCATAATACTATTTACTGTTTGCTTATATCATGGTTATTACTTGGCTAAAATATATACAGTACATAATGCTGCATTATTTTCATTAAAATAAAATGTAACCAAATATTTTGTTATCATTTAATGAAAACAGATATTTCTTAAAGTGAACACTTTAAGGTATATAAGGTATTTATTAAGACTTCTTTTTTAGACTTGTTGCTGTAGCCTATCCACTGAGAGGTTTGACACGTTGTGTGTTCAGAGATGCTCTTCTGCATACCACTGTTGTAATGAGCGGTTATTTGAATTACTGTCACCTTCCTGACAGTTTCAACCAGTCTGGCCCTTCTCCTCTGACCTCTCTCATTATCAAGATATTTTCACCCACCGAACTGTCATTCTGGATGTTTTTTGTGCCACTCTCTGTAAACTGTTGTGCGTGAAAATTAGAAGTTTCTGAGATACTGAAACCACCCCGTCTGGTACCAATAATAATTCTCCAACCAAAGTCACTCAGATCAGATTTCTTCCCAATTCTGATGTTTGGTCTGAACAACATCTGAACTTCTTGACCATGCTTTTATGCATCAAGTTGCTGCCACATGATTGGCTGATTAAATATTTGCATTAACAAGCTGGTGTACAGTACTAATAAAGTGCTCACTGAGCGTATATATTGCAGGGCATCTTCAATATGTGTATTTGCAACCTTTTTTTTAACCTCTGCAATTTAATAAAAGGTTACAACTTCCAGACAGGAATGCAGGGAATTTGTGAAGTATAGCACACTTTCAGCAATAATACGGTTCAAGGTTCAGTAATAATGTGCAAGAGGTGGGCTAATATGTTGAGGGATCATGTTTTATTGAAGACGACACCCGGCCGGATCAATAGGTCAGTCTTCGCGGCCGTGGAGGCGGAGGGGTGGACTTGCCGTCCGCGCACTAACTGGACCTGGACGTTTTCCTTTGCTACAGCAGATTTGGCCTTGACCATTGCGCAGCTCCACCGGCAAGTGTTGCGTTGGCTATTGATTGCGCGTGTTCGTTTTCTCCTTACACGCGTGTCTAATGTAGCTACGGATGTAGGCGTCAGTCACGGGAGGGCTGGAAACGCGTGTGTCTCGCGTCTCCGTGGTGCCTCCCCCCCAGCCTGTACGGTGCCTTTGATGGATATACTGCTGTGAAGCGGGACCCACTGTAATTTCGAGGAGCCCCTCCGCACTTTTATTTGATCAGAATATCTGGCGCGTATTAAGCCTTTGATCCGGGGCTCGCAGTAACACTGCATGCAGAAGGGCTCCTGGGCTTGAGGTCCAGGAGGAGATGGAAGGGGTCGGGGGCTTGTGGGGGCAGTTGGGGTGGGGGGCGGGGGAGGTTCAGGGCTAGGGATGTCAGCTGAGTACTGGTCAAGGGACTGCATGTCAACATGCTCACTGAGATGTTTCTTGGGTTTGAAAATGAATGCCACCTTTAGCAGTGAGTTCTGTCAATATCCTCATACATCAATACAAAATCATATATTCTGGCTGCACTGACATATTAGTCTGTGAAATGAATCCATTAATGCTTTAATTGGCAACTAATTTTAGACAAAAATTAATAGCTGATTTTAATTTAAACATTTTAAGTATGTAATCCAGCAGTGCAAAATTATCAATGTTTGGGTAATTAAATCTGCTATTATTGGATTTGCCGCTGTCCTAAAATTCAGTGACACGAAACTCCCAATTTAGATGGACATTTCATTCGTAAATTAGATGCAGATGGAATTGTGACCAAATGAAGCGCTATCTTTGAAGTTAGACACTTTAATTCTTTGTTAATAAGACAGCTGGCTATCAAACCTACATCACAATGTGTGGTGGCTATACAATAACTATCGTACAGTGTGCAATATCAGTAAAAATTTCCATATTAAAATGATTTGTTCCCAGTTAAACACCGTCTAAATGTAACTGGGCAGTAACCTACCATTTCAATGATCTCAGAAGAGACAGATCTGGTAATGTCACTACGCCATATTCATGGTATGCAGTTATTGACAGATACCCAACCAGAAAAGCTCTGCAAACATATTCAGCCAATGTCCCATCAAAAAAAAATCTTCGCTTCTGATTTATAATAATAAATTCAGACAAAGCCTCCAAACTAAAAGGATAGCCTGCACAAATAAACAAATAACTGCATTGGATTAACTACAGGTTTCTCACACTTTTTCAGTATAATACAATTTTGCATGTCGGAAACTTTCGGATTTCCGGTTGGACCTCATTCGGTCCCATTGTCTCCCCAGGGCACTCTGCTACAGTAAATAAGAATGGATTTCCACTGAATAATTACGGCAGTTTATTCCACAGGCAAGAGCAGGCATTACTGTACTGAAAGATTAAACAGAATTTCAGCACTACAGCTTGGTTTTGATGTCTGATGCTTTCAAAAATCCAGGCCAGGCCATTTCATTGTGTTCCCTAATTAGCTGTGATTTGGAGAGGATTTGCAGCCGAGATTCACAAGGCACTTTGAAATGCAGTCAAGTGTCTGCCTCTCCAAAAGTGATCAGAGACTACTCTAATCACAGGGTCAAGTAGAATTACTATATTTAGTGTCACTGCCAGCTAGACGCCTCACATTATGCATAATTAGGTACCATATGTACCAATCACAGAGTGAATATTCACCAGGGTACAGCCGAACATTTTTTTATTGAATGTGATGGATGACGGCAAATAGAAAGCCACAGATCACAAGCAACATAAATAAGTAGAGTGGCTTCAGAAAGTATTCAGAGCCCTTCACTTTTTGCACACTTTATTGTGTTGTAGATTGAATTTTAAATGGATAATGCCATTTTTGCCCATCAATCTACAATCAAAAACCCATAATGACAAAGTGAAAGCAATTTCATTAAAAGCAAAAACTTATCCTTGAGATGCACCTAAACTTGACTGATACCAAAATTGAATTGACTGGACATAGTTTAGAAAGGCACACATCTGTGTATATAAGGTCCCACAATCCACATTGCATATCAGGACAAAATCCATGCCATGAAGTCCAATAAACTCTCTGTAGACCTCTGTGATAAAATTGTGGCAAGGCACAGATCAGGGCAAGGGTATAAAACCATTTATAAAGCTTTGAGTGTTCCCAGGACCATAGTGTCCTCAATAATTGTGAAATGTAAAAAGTTCGGAACTTAAGCCACACTGAGTAAAAAGGCAAGAAGGGCCTTGGTCAGGGAGGTGACCGAGAACCGAACGGTCACTCTAACAGAGCTTTGGAAGTCCTCTGCAGAGATGGGAGAACCTACAGGAAGGACACCATGAATCAAGCAGCACCTCATCAATCTGGCCTTTATGGAAGAGTGGCTAGACAGAAGAATATGACAGCCCGCTTGGAGTTTGCCAAACAGCATTGAAAGAATTTTAGAGAGCATGAGGAAAAAGATTATCTGGTCTGATGAGACAAAAACTGAACTCTTTGGGCAGAACTACAAGCACTATGTCTGGCGAACATTACCTGGCTAATACCATCCTGAGAGACATTAAAAAAAAGTGAATTATGACAGGATAAGTCACCAAACCCCTTTGTTTACGTTAAGTTGATTAATTGTATCAGAGATATAACCTAGCGTCGTAACCTAGCGACACTATAGAAGCACTCTGTTCTGTTGTTAAAATGACATAATGCAAAAAGTTTTTTAAATCATGGTCCAAATAATTACGTTTTCCCCACAGTCTTCAGCTCAGAACAAATAGGCTATTATAAGGTAGTGGATTACTGTATTGTTACCAATTAATTTACTATAATTTCACATAAATATTCAAGAGTTATAGGTAGTTAACCTTGTTTCCACCTTTCCTTAGTTTTCCCCATCTTTTTAGCCCAAGCTTTAGTTCACCTTACAAATTAATTGAATCAAATTGAATAGAACACTTTGTACCTCAGGAAATTACAAATTAATATTTCTAATGACTAAAATCCATTACTGTTTTAATAATAGGATAACCATATAACCATATAAATCATGATGTTTCACCTTACGATCTTAAGAATTAGGAAGGGGTAGATACTTCTCTGAGAAACCATTCTCTTTAATATTTATTTTCATATTACAAAAACAGCAAATATTACTGAAAATGTTTTGATTGTTTGCCAAGTTTGGTATAATGATACCCGAAACATACATCCTTGGCATGGATTTTAGCGGAGTATCCATAGAATGGAATAATCCAGACCTACAGAACCAACACTTCAGTTCCATTTTTGCATTCAGTGATGAATTACATGAAGTGAAAACAGACCGCACTGTACTGAAAATGATACGGATTGGACAAAAATATGATCCCAGGATGAAAATCCAGACCAGGAAAGCCGAGTTCCAGACATTACACAGCTTCTCAGTGTATAGTAAATAGTACCATCATTAATCTCTGCCAGTGTGAACCGTTGCCAGGCTGTGTCACAGCTGACCTGCCGGGACTCCAGGGCTCTGCTGGAGCTCAGGATCAGTTGGGAGGAACAGGGATAAACGTGTTCCCTCCCAGGATCATATACCCTGACATTTGAGTGCCAGGCAGAAAGCTGCTTAATTCTCATACAGAACCTTCCAGCCGGGGCCCGAGTTATTATGACCAGTTTATTAACTTTGGCACATGAATCACTTTAGCTTCGTGTTCATATTTGCCACAGTTCAGAAATCCGGAGCACATGTTAAACAGCCGCCCACATAAAACGGGCTAGTTTGCTAGCGAAACTCAACTGAAAAACAATGGAAACAGCAGTGTTGTGAAGAATAGTCTAATTAAGAACCAAAGCTTTATAAACTTGTATTATTTTGACAAAATACAAGAGGAAATCTTTCAGTAAAAACAAAGTGTGCATAAGTACATTATTCTCCGCTTTGCCATAATTAATCTGTGAGTGTGTTGGTTGGCTTTTACGGAGACCTTCTGGTATTGCAGCAGTAGTGTGCCTGAGATGAGCTTTGTACCTCACTACTCCACAGCCTCCACAGTGTTTTTATGCCTCTCTCTCCATTGTTTCCACATAGTTTGGTCACATAGGTGGTCTGAGATTCTGCTCTTAGGCCCTTTAAAATGTGCTAGAATGTGTCTGCTCTTTGTTGACAGAGGCCTCGATCCATGGATATAGCTTCAGGGTTTTTTGCCATTTATTGGAGGATCACACAATCTGATCTTGGGGTGAATTTTCAGGGACACCCACTCCTGGGTAGATTATCTTGAATGTTCTCCATTTGTAAATTATCCTTCTCACTGTGGAATTACACACTTCATATTGCTTGGAAATGGCTTCATAACCCTTTCCAGACTGATGAGTAGCAACCATGCTTCTGATGTGAAAAATAAACTACACCCTCCTTCAGTTCTGCGGTTTTACACATTAGGACATAACCCTCATCTAGTCCTACCTAAATCCTAACAGTAGATAAATCTTCCTCAGCTCACAAGTACCATAACAGATTTTACTTGTCTCTAGCATTTCTTGATTGTGTTTTTTTTTTTTTGCTTTTTTGCTTTTTCAGTCAGTCAGTTATAGATTTATTAGTGTGATTATAATCATTGTCCTGTTTCATGATCCAGTTTCGACCAATGATGCTGTTGGACAGATGGTCTCACATTACCCTGCAGAATATGCTGGCATGGAGTGAAATTCATGGACTCAATGATAACCCAAATCATCACTCAACCAATTGAATGCTGGCATGAGGTTCTTGCAGTGCTAACCAGTGTTTGGTTTTCACCAAACATGGCACTGTGCATTACGACAAAACAACTCGACTCTTGTCAGTCCAGAGGACAGTGTTTCAGAATTCTTGTGGCTCATGTCCAGATACAATTTTACAAACCTGAGCCATGTTATAATGTTCTTTTTGGAGAGATGGAGTTTTCTCCTTGCTTCCCTTCCATGAAAGCCATACTTGTTGTACGGTGACATGAACTCAAGTCTTGAACTGTAACATTTGCCATGTTGACAGTGGCTTGTAGACCCCTGAATGCAGGTTTAGGGTTCTTGGCAATTTCTTGGAGGATCATACCATTGTCCATTATTTGGGTGAATTTGTTGGGACATCCACCCCTGGATAGATTGGCAATTGTCTTGATTTATAAATGATTGGTTCATCGCTCTTCCATACTGATGAGCAGCAACAATGCTTCTCTGAGGTCATCACAGATATCTTATCTCCTGAACTCTCCAAACCAGTTTCTGCTTTTATAAGCATGTGCTAGCCCTTCATGGTCAAGTGTGTTTGATTAGCAGCACCTGGTTCTAACTACCTTCTTAATTGATATGGAAGCGGTAAAGACACTTGATCCATCCTTCCATCCATCCATTATCTGAACCCGCTTATCCTGAATAGGGTCGCAGGGGGGCTGGAGCCTATCCCAGCATACATTGGGCAAAAGGCAGGAATACACCCTGGACAGGTCGCCAGTCCATCACAGGGCACACGCACCATTCACTCACACACTCACACACTCATACCTACGGACAATTTAGACTCTCCAATCAGCCTACACTGCATGTTTTTGGACTGTGGGAGGAAACTGGAGTACCCAGAGGAAACCCACGCAAACACGGGGAGAACATGCAAACTCCACACAGAGAGGCCCCGGCCGACGGGGATTTGAACCCGGGACCTCCTTGCTGTGAGGCGGCAGTGCTACCCACTGCACCATCCATGCCACCCAAGACACTTGATAAAAAGTCAAAATAAAAAAAGAGGCCAAAATCAAACCACAGCCAAACACAGCACCACATACAAATGTGTGTTTACTCATCACAGCTTCAAACTGTTTGTGACAATCCATGCCAGATTCAGATTGAGATGCCGCACCAAACACAGAAACAACAATAGCTGCAGTGAAGGAGCAAAGCTCCAACAGATGGAAGACAAAGATTTTGAAATTGCTTTCATCTTATCAGTGCTGCAAAAAAACAAAAGAAAGAAAGAGAAGATAGCATGTTCATCTGCTCAGATGAGAATACAGGACCATAGAACATGCCATCACCCATAAAATATTTTAAGACAGCTGCAGTCAATTTCCGCATTGAAGTTGACATGCAGGGATGTGCACACTGCGAAGTTAAAGCGTTTCATTCTGACACAAACATTGTCATTTAATTTAGTTTCCGCAGCAAGTATACTGCAGTCTTTAGGGCAAACATATTTTTTCCACCCATGGCACATAATGCCAATACAGTACAACTGCACATACTACACTCGTAAACATTGTTAGAGTTGGTCGGAATTTCTTCGCGTAGCGGTGTAGCCTGACACGAGTGCTGTGTGCGATCAGCGCGTGAACCTTAAATAAACCTGCCGCCTCCAGACTAGAAAACATTATCTGTGCGGACCGGTTCGGTGAGTGGCAGCGAAATCGATAAAGCTCCCGATTTACAACCGGACCCGCCGGTGGACTTCTAACTTCTCCGTTCAGGTTTGGCACGAAACCATCTGGTCCCATTTGCTGCATTCCCCTCCGAAAGCCCCCAGCCTGACAAGCGGGATATATGTCACCGCGGTTATCAGCATAAAGCAACATCTGCCACGCCTGACATCCACCATTGTACGCCGATTTAATCTGTCCCCCTCCTCCCCTTACCGGCAGACAACGGCCCCCTCTATTATATTTTGCCACTCAATTAGCGCTATCATTCCGCTAAAATAGGGGGCCGCTTTACCTTTAATGGCGTCGTTGTTAGACCAGCGATAGCGGACTGTGTCGGGGCTGTCGGCGGGTATCAGGACGCCAGCCCGGTCCCCCGCGCCGGGAGCCCGCCGGGAGACCGCCGGCGGCCTATCGCGGTGCTCCCGCCCCCCCCACCCCCCCACGCCCCCACGCCGCCGGTGCCAACGCCGTTTCCGACGGTTTACGGAGGCAGCCTGCTGGAAAATTGAGTCCAGATTCATTAGGTTTTCCGCCGTGGCCGCCCGAGTCGGTTAAATTGATACATTTCCTAACGAAATTGAAGTGCTTTTCTGCTGCCGGCGGAAGGCTGCTGACCCGGCGTGGCCCGGCGCTCGGGTGAACGGAGCTGATGGATCCATTAGGCCTCTTAGGCCGCTTTCCTCCTCTCCCTCCGTCTCTGAGTGACACTGTAAATCTGAACCAATTTCAGGCCCTAATCACCATTACAAACCTCTCCAGTGTTCATTCATTACCCCCACTATTCCTGATACACTGCGCAGATTGGCACTGGGTACAGAGATGGGGGGAAAGAGGGAGAGAGAGAGAGAGAGAGATCCCCATTTTAAAGAACCCACCTCACGGTCACCCTTTGCTAAACGGCGAAATAGTTCATGACCGGAGATATGCCTTCACACTGTCTGACACTTGCAATCTCTCACAGACAGGTGATGTACGACATGGGTGTCTGAAAAGGGCCGTGTGGGTGTAGGTTCTCGCTTTAGTCCAGCACTGCGACACCTGATTTAACTAAATAACCGTGGCCTTCAATCAAGACCTTGTTAAGTAGAATCAGGTGTATTATAGTGCAGGGCTATAACAAAAGTCTGCACCCACAACGGCCCTTTTTGGATAAGATTGGACATCCCTGAACAGCACTCAGAGACATTACTGGTAGTCCTCACACCTTGATGATGGGTGCTAGGCCTCCACTGGATAATTAACATTGCACATGCAAAGCGTTTCTTGCGACAGCTCCATCCTTAATCCAGCTTAGTCTGCCCACTCAGCCAGTTATGCCAAGATTGCTGGCTTCTGTCATTTTTAAAAATATTTTAGCATTTTATGTATATGTATGTGCATGTGTGTGTGTGTGTGTGTGTGTTTCATGTGTTTGTGTGTATGTGTCTAAAAGGAACTGCTTGGATATTTTATGAAAGAGCTTACTTATGAAAGCCACTGACTTGTTTGTGGCTTTCATAAGTCATTTCATTGATACCGAAACATCTTCATTTCAGGACGTTTTGGCTCAGTGTCTTTGGGCACTATGTGATCAATTCTCCTGAAAACCACCAAAAATGAAAGCACATTGGTTGCTTTGCATGTTGTCAGACATGTGAATTATCCTGACCGCAGCTACACCGGTGTTGGAATTAAATTCAATTCAACCTCGATCACTGGAAAACTCAGGGGTCTTAAGAATTTATGGCAGCCAGAAGGCCTGTAGCAATGTTAATATCTTTCTTTCTGAAGGAACACTTTACAGTTCTTGCTATTCTGGACTCCATAAAACCAGCAAATTTGCACTTGATTGCTTATGACGGTGTGAAGAACCATAAACAAAGACTGAAGGCTCTTAGTGAATCAATAGGTCTCTCGGAATCAATGAGATGACTCACCCAAACACACATTTTTCCCACTTTGGGAAATGAGGAAGACAGATTATTCCTTGTAAAGAGGAGTTCCATTCCTAGTGTGTTGCTTATTATTCAAGATTTGTATTTGTTTGTTTAAAGACCTACACCACACAGTGAAATTAAGGAAATGATTCGGAGCAGGACATATTTATTCTAAGCGCGACGCACATTGTCCCTAACTTAACATTAAGTTGGCAGACACTCAAATTAAGAAAGGGAATATGCGGCGAAAGAACCATAAAATTAGTCGCTCAAAGCGACCGTGTTCATCGGGGCTAAATTGAACAGAAGCAAATATTTCACTTTGCGTTCGCGCATAGCTAAAAAACACCCCCCCCCCCCCTCCCATCAGTGAGACAGCAGGGGCGGCCTTTCCTGTTCCCTGTGCCAATCTCAAAGGGACGCCAATGCATTCCATTCCCTCTGATTTTAACAGCCCCATAAAATGAAGATAGAGGGGGAAATAATGCAGTGCGTTCAGATGACTCACCCCCCCCTCCACCCACCCACCCAACACACAACAATAAACAGCAGTCTCTCTCAGCTGCCCTTCCCCCGGTTGTATTTTACTTACATACAGAAGCACCTGCCCATCCCAACAGCAGAGAAAACGGTGGGTGATTAAGAGGGGGGAGGGCATAATCTTTGTAATAGGCCGAGAGAGGGGACTGAATGGGACGGGCACTCCATGCCATGCAGAGATAAGGCTTCTTATGGAGGGTCTTGGTCTCTACATTCACAATCTTGCAGATTAGCCAACTGCCTTTTCTTTGCACTTAATGGCTTTGGCATGGCTACATGTTTATTTTCAGGCCCTCCCCCCATTTTGCAGGAAGCTTCCCCTCTTTCTCCATTTGTCCACCACTTGCTGTTTACTGGGTTCCTTTTTTTGCCACGGGTTCAAAGGGTTCACTTCCGGTGCGGAGTCCGGAAACTCCATCGCACCTGTAGACGGTAATCCGCCACTCAAACATTTTATTTCAGAATTGGGATATTCTGACTTGGTTAGAAACTTTTTTTTCTTGCTTTTGTTCTTGGTAAAACTGGCCATAGAAGAACAACAAAAGATTACAAGAAGATACATTTTCAATTTTATTTTCCATTTTGATATTATATAGATCTTTTTTTACTTCAAATGTTTGCCTTCGAGTTATTTGAAGAGGAGAGGAATAAAGGACTCTTTGGGCATGGTCTCTGTAAACAATTGAAAGTTACTGTCCCTGATAAATTAGATTTTTTTCATTCACATTCCAACTGGGTCTTCTCTGGATTATGTGGCTTCCAAACCAGACTCACAGAAACCATCACTGCAAGGCAATAACACCTACTGACCAGCATCCTCCAGTAACTGCTTTCTGTGCCCAGAACCCACTTCCATCGCCGTGTCTTGGCGGTCACCATATAATCGGCATAAAGGGCAGTGTAGTAATTTTGAGAGATCCTCAGTGTTACACAGGGAGAGAGACCGAGACAGTGAGAACAGACAGAGAGAGAGATAGAGAATGGGCAGAGAGAGAGATAGAGAACGGACAGAGAGAGAGAGAGAATGGACAGAGAGAGAGAACGGACAGAGAGAGAGAACGGACAGAGGGAGAGATAGAGAACAGACAGAGAGAGAGAACGGACAGAGAGAGAGAGAGAACAGACAGAGTGAGAGATAGAGAATGGACAGAGAGAGAGAACAGACACAGAGAGAGAGAATGGACAGAGAGAGATAGAGAACAGACAGAGAAAGAGAACGGACAGAGAGAGAGATAGAGAACAGACAGAGAGAGAGAACAGACAGAGAGAGATAGAGAGAGAGAACGGACAGAGAGAGAGATAGAGAACGGACATAGAGAGAGAGAACGGACAGAGAGAGAGAGAGAGAGAACAGACAGAGAAAGATAGAGAATGGACAGAGAGAGAGAACAGACAGAGAGAGATAGAGAGAGAGAACAGACAGAGGGAGAGAATGGACAGAGAGAGAGAGGAGACAGAGAGAGAGAAAGAGAGAGAGCCAGTGTGGCGAGTAGAGGATATCAGCTCCTTGACAGGCTGAAGCTGCCAAGGCCACCCCTTTACATGCCAGACTCTGGTAAGCTGTCATGCCGTTAAACCGTCTCCCTCAAAAAACCAAAGAGGCATTCAGCGTTCAGCATTCTAATTGGTTACTGGATGCAATAAACAAGCCACAACAACAACAAAAAACTACATTTTCTAAATGGTTTCTGAAGGCATGAAATTGCGCTGTGATTCACACACGATACTTCTCCCCCTTGCAATCTGAAATACAGCTATGACCGAAAAGACTACAGATCACTGATGTCAGCATTTCAGCCCATCACACAGCAGTTTAGGGCCAGGCTACTCAACTCCAGGTCCTGGGGGCTGCAGTGTCTGCAGGTATTTGCTCCTACCACTTCCTGGACCAAGCAGGAAAATAGTTAGTGAAATCAGGTGGTGTAGTGCATAGTTGGAGCAAATACCTGCAGACACTGTGGCCCTCAGGACTTGGAGTAGACTAGCCCGGGTCTAGGGTATTGGCAACCTTTTTACTGTTATGAAAATGCATTTTCATACAGAATGAATCACACATTGACACATTTCTGACAAATATAAAGTAGTGGTAGTTTTTACTCACAAGCTTTGGCATGGTATCAGGGTATTCCTTTAATTAAATTTGGCTTGCTTTTTAAGTCTGATTCGCGTAATCCTCTTGGGCAGAAGTACCTGTGTGATGTGATTTCAAATGAAGATTTCAGATTTGCTGAAGTGCTCTTATCTCCATCTTGCTTTTGAAATACAACCTGAGAATAAGGCTTCAATTCAAGTGGCATGCGGCGTAATCCCCTTACGTGGTTCTTTCAGGTAGAGGCATTTCAAAACCCACTATGACAGTCAAACCTCGATGTATTATATCACATTTTAATACACACATACCTGTCTGTAGGATTATTTTACTTTACCAGAAGTAGTGTGGTCATTTCAGAAAAAGTATATATTTTAAAGGAAATGTAATGCTGAATCATGTTACCTTAGTGTGTACAGGTGTCATAAGTTAGTCATGCAGTGTCTGTTGGCTGTGCTCAGTATGTTTCAACTCAAGCCATTGACTGGCTGATAAATCCACATATAATATTCTCACAAAGCCTTACCTAACTGCTGTTTATGCAGAATAGCCTAGACTTCACACATAAACCATGGCCATACCATTTTGCCATGTATTGAACAATATACACGATGAGCCAAATGAGGGGTAAATCCTTATGACCGCAAGACTGGGTCGAAGCATCTTCGAAATGGCAAGGCTTGTGGGGTGCTCCTGGTCGGGCAGCGGTGAGTACCTACAGACAGTGGTGAGTACCTACAGACAGTGGTCCGAGGAGGGACAAACCACAAACCGGTGACAGGGTGTTGGATATCCCATCTGGTCTGAACCGACAGAAGGGCTACTAAGTCGCAGAAAATTGTAATGATGGTTACGGGAGGAACGTGTCACAACACACAGTGCATCACCCTGCCACATATGGGGCTGTGTCACCCCTGTACACCTTCAAAAGCACTACAATGGGGATGCAAATGTTGGAACTGGACCTTGGAGCAAAAGGAAGACTCCCCTACTCACATTCCAGTGAATTCAGGATAAAAGCAAGCCTACAATTTCAAACGTCTTTTTTTACTTACGGTTTCATCACTCTGCTAAGATACATTTTCCACTTGGGTCTTTAATGTCCAGATCCAGGCTATAAGTACACGGCAGCCAATAGGGCGCATTGGAGCAGAGCCACCGATGACCTAGGCATTACCTCTGAGTCATTTCCACAGCGCTCACCCTGTATCCACACTGAACAGGGCTTCCCTCAGCCAATCTCTCTCTGTACTGAGCTCCAACCCTGAGCTCAGTGCTAACGGCTAAAGCCTCAGAGTCCCTGACTTCCTTATTTTAGAGGGACTAGGAGCTTTTCCTCTCCGCTGCACCGCTTGTCAACAGCCCCCCGTCAGCACTGCCATTCAGCCGTGGCAGGGCAAAGCCTTCACCCTTGTTAAAAGGCTGTTAGCCCAGGCCAAATTAGCACACTGCCTGTGCAAACCCAACTGTACAATCAGATGTAATCCCTCACACACACACACACACAGAGACAAACCTGCATTCAAGGTCACCGTTTCAACCCAAAGGGCGTAACTTAAGACACGTAAACAGGGATAAAGAGAAACAAGGATGGGGAGAAGGTGATTTTTATTGTTAAATATTCTAAAGGACATGTCCTGTCGCAATGATGAATGAAAATGCGAACGAAAGATCGCCTTTTAAACAATTACTCTGGAAGAAAAACAGGTTCCACTGATTTATAATACTGTAATCCATTTTATGGAAACTTAACGCCACAAAATAGCCAGTCATGTAATGAGTACTTTAATTGGATGCCTTTAAACTGAAATAAATAACAGGGAGGAAAGGGATGTTTCTCTGCCTCACTAGAACTGCCATCACATCTGGAAAAAGAGGGGAACTAGCAGACTATACTAATGCTATGACATATTAAACTAGCCACATTAAAGTTTACTGTGGGATTAATTATACAATTTAACAGGGCCTATTATAGTTATGCCAATTACCAACTGTACTGTTCAGAGATGCCAGTTAGCACATGAACAATAATATATACTATAGCCTAGTGGCTAAGGTACACGACTGGGACCTGGAAGGTTGGTGGTTCAAGCCCCGGTGTAGCCACAAGAAGATCTGTGCAACTGTTGCGCCCTTGAGCAAAGCCCTTAAACTAAACCCCACATAGCTCCGGGGGGGGGGGGGTTGAACCTGACTTAGTTTAATCAACTGTAATTTGCTTTGGATAAACATGTCAGCTAAATAATGTAATGTAATGAGTGAAAAGATTAACAGAGGCCTGCTGCTCTTTAGCTTCGCGGCTTGCATTTCTTGTGTGGCACAATCAAGAAGTACAAAACTCAAGACCTACATCCATAATAATTATAATAATAATCATAATAAAATATTTGTAGAAGAAAACATTTACAAATGTGTAAAATTATTGAAAAGATAAAACAATAACTAGTTATCAAAGCAGACTGTTTATGACGTTAATAAAATTCATGCACTGAAATTATAACAGGATCTGAATCCAATTAACATTTACTATCACAACTTAGGTATTGAAAACTGCCCTTTTTGCAATTCAAATCAAAAATGTTTTATCTAATATAATTCCACAGATTCATTTCCATCTAGGAAGCACAGCCCTTTGTTTTCTCATTGAATGCAGACATTTAAGAGTTTTGAAGCAGTGCAGTGACGTCAAGAGGTTGAGACAGAGAAACACTCATGAAGTGACCGTCTCCTCAACCCAAGGTGAAATGACGTGACGATGACAACGTGAGTGACAACAGCAGCATTTCCTCCATTAGCCCGTGAGTGTACGTTTCTGACCATGCCAGCTAAACGTGGATCTAATATGTGAATAAGCAGTTTTGACACGAATGATGCTTAGATATCAGATTACACCTAATCATATTTTCCAAGTACATTTCCCTTGGTAGTAAAATAGCCTATTAAAATGCTGGCAGCTGAATGGGGGGGGGGGGTGTCTGCGGAGAACTGTTTCTATGGCAACACTTTGTAATGACACATTTAGGCTACTCTCTCTTGGGGTTGGACAAGACTACAGGAGTGATTTAAGAAGGAACCCCTCTCCTTCACTGATGCATCAGTAAACACTGACTCACCCCCTCACCCTATTACCATCTATATACACTTAGTGAATACTTTATCAGGCATTTATTAAACTTATCTTTTAGACTTTGAAAGTTTTCTGCTGCTTATCCATTTAGATGGTGAATGAGTTGTGTGTTCAGAGATGCTTGTCTGCATGCCACTGTTGTAATGTGTGGTTAATTGTGTTAGTGTCACCTTCCTGTCAGCTTTGACCAGTCTGCCCATTCTCCTTGAACCCCTCTCATTAACAAGGCCTTTCTGCCCACAGAACTGCTGCTCACTGGATGTTTTTTGCACCATTCTCTGCAAACTCTAGAGTCTAGTGTGCATGAAAATCCCAGGAGATTAGCAGTTACAGAAATACTCAAATCAGCCCGTCTGGCACCAACAATTATTCCACGATCAAAGTCACTTAGATCACATTTTCCCCCATCCTGATGGTTCATATGAAGATTAACTGAAGCTCCTGACCCATATCTGCATGATTTTATGTATTGCACTGCTGCCACACAATTGGCTGATTAGAAAATCGCATGAATAAGTAGGTGTACAGGTGTTCCTAATAAAGTGATCAGTGTATACGCTGCAAGACTTTGGCCTCAGAGATCATGTTGGAAACCATGCTTAATCATTTCTCCAGGGGAAATCATGACACTTCCTCTCCACCTAGGAAAAAATATATGAATGTTATGCGCCATTTAATAACATGAATTGACAGAGACCTTCAGGATTTAGCTTCACTTTAGCAGTTTAGATAAGTTGAGAAAACTGAACATTGTACAGTGTAGACTTGGGCTATGTCAGTGTTAAATGAACTTGAAGAAAGTACATTTAACTCTGTAAGAGTGTTTTACTCTGGCCTCTGTATGGGCACAAATCTAGTATTTACGGAGTCTAGTCTTGGGGCTTTGGGGCATAAACCAGAGAGGGGGGGTGGTTGGGGCTGTTGATTTTGGGGTTGAGAACCAGGTCCCACTCCACCAAGGGGGTGTTGCCATGGAGACCTCCTCATAGCCGTTGAAACAATTCGGGAGGGGCATGTTACATCCCTGTTGGAGCCTGGCGGACGAGCTGCTTTGCAACACGTGTCTAATGTGCAGAACACCGTTCGCAGCTGCAAATTGTTAACAAAATAGGTGTTGGAGTCTCACCACAACTCATGAAGTACAAAGTGTTGTCTGTTTGAACTGCGCTTTTTCGACTGTCTGATACCTGAAATCACCTGAGGAAGGACGTAGACAAACAAAAACATGATTGCAGTGCCACAGAACAGGGGACTGTCCCTCGGTATGAGCTCGGGGTATTGTTTTGAGCTCATGTGACTGTGTATCCATCAACAGAGATAAAATGTGTTTTTAACACCTACTTAAACATATGCTGAGGCATACACTTCCTTAACAGAACTCACAGCATAGCTATTCTGATTACATTTGTCATTTTAGGATTGATCTTTACTCCTCAATAAATATACAATAAACAGTTGATGGAGAGGGCCCTTATTTAGACAAAAACTCTTAACAGTCCAACATTAACCACACATGAATTCTGTACCATTGGATAAAATGAAGTAAACATGGTTTTAAGTTTGCAGTATATTGTTTCATTATGGAAGTGTAGTTTCTATATCTACCAAATCCTTTTACAGATTTACCAGTATTTCTTCCAATTAACTGGTCAAGTGTCAATCAAAATTAATTTGAGATTAGCATGGGTTAATCTGAGGTATAATGTGCATTCAGAGGCCTACCTTAATTATATGATATTATATCAAAATGTGCCATGGTGTTATTCGTCAGGAAGACTCAGGCATCCGGGGGGATTAAACTCACAGGCTCATTATCAGATGATGAGCGTTTGATTTGTTTCAATACCTCATCTGGACAACTGGTTCTGAACGGAGTGAAAATACTGTGAAAATAGCATTGCATTCTATTTCTTCAGTCAAGTAAGCCTGTGATCGGTGTGTGTGTGTGTGTGTGTGTGTGTGTCTGTGCATGAGCATGGGCATGTGTGGGCGTGCATGTAGTTTATTATTGCGGTTTCTTTGTCTCTATGGTAATGCTATGGTAGGTCTTTGTGAGTATAAGCACACACACTTAGTTTCTTAAATGGCTTGGTTTCTAAAATGACTTTACGTGTGTGTGTGTGTGTGTGTGTGTGTGTGTGTGCGCGTGTGTGGTACATGGGCTATGTGGGTGCATGTGTGGGCGTTTGTGTAGTTGATTATTGCTGTTTCTTTGTCTCTAAAATGCTATGGTAGTTCTTTGTGCGTGTAAGCAAACACGCTTTGTTCCTTAAATGGCTTTGTTTCTAAAATGCTTTTGCAGGTCTTCGTGTGTATGCGTGCATATGTGTGCACACACACAGTTGGAAAATGGTCTTTGTCTTTAAAATGCTCTTGCAGCCATTTGTGTGAGAGCATTTACTTTATTGTCGGCAAAATGGCTTTGTCTTTAAAATGCTATTGCAGCTCTTTGCATCATGATATAGCCATATCATTGCTTGAACCTCACCGCTTTTCAGGGTCATATCCGATCATCTCTGGATTCATGAGACACTAAAAAAAAAAAAAAAAAAGATCATTTCTCCATCTCCATCTCATGTTACGTTAGACTGACCCCACCACTTGGCTTTTCCACTTTATAGTTTGGGGTAGATTTGAGGAGCTCTTGCACAAAAAAAACAAAAACGTATTAGGCTGAACAGAAATGGCCGCCGCCAAGTAATCTCTATCAGCGGGAATCTATCTGGTCTGCAGTTTCAGAATATCACTTTGGTTTCCGATTAAAGTATGTCCTGGCATTTTATTTCCTTCCACTCTCGGCTTTAAAGCTTCCGAAAGGCCGCTTTCTGACTGCCTATTATCCGACGGTTCCACTCCAGTGACCGAGCAATAAAACTTTTCAGATCCTTATAAACAAGCTAGATTGGCGTGTTATAAACATTTACTCCACGCTAACGGATCGTCTCCACAGGTCGAAATTGGCCAAATTCGCCTCCACTGATGAATACATTGAAGCCGATTAGAGAGGTGATGGCTTTCCAGATTGCCAGGGGGCCTGGAGAAATTAGTTTAGCGACCGTTTATGGCGCCTAAATTGGGACCGTGAAACAGCAGGGTCAAATTGATGGCGCTTTCACTGTCTGGTCGTCTGAAAATTGCTGTAAAATCAATTAGCCGTCGCGGATCCGTTCTCGATGCGCGATATCGAAGTGTGATTGTCGGCCGGGGACGGAACCTGGCGGCCGGACGAAGTGAGGCTTCGCTCGGGAGCGGAGCCATAAAGGTTTGGGAACGTGCGAGGCGCGACTTGAGGTTTTGAGTGGAAACGCGATTGTTCTCATCATGAGCCAAATGAGCGCTGCGTTAGCTCTATTACACTGAGCGAGAGAAGACAGCGAGAAGAGAGTGATGGATTCCAAAATGGCTATGATCCTAAGGCTGGCAAAATTGTTTTTTTTATCATTGAATTTTCTTATAAACACATCTAAGTAAGTGAACGCTCCCATTTTTACACATAATTTCCGAAAATATGCATATACTGTATTCATATGTACATGTATTGTGAATAAAATAAAATAAAAACCTTCAAAAGTTTGTAACTCAGTACAATAATTTAAGAAAGACTTATTCCAGTACCAATAATAACTGGGATTAAGCATGGCTTTCAACACGTCCAAATTCTATGTATTTACAAATGGAATATAAACAAAGATGGCAGCAAAACTGCCACAAATTGAATTGCTCAAAAGGAATATTCCTGTTACAAACACAAGACACACTGTATACGCCTAATTCCAGTCTGAGGATTCATTCCATATTTATCTGGAAGACTGTAAACTCTAGTTGGCCTTCAGTTTGGTTTTCCGTAGTGAATGCCAGATTTGATTATATGCGCCACATTTTCTGCAGTAAATGCAAACACTGGCAAGCCTTGAGTGTAATTGAATTGCAAGGCTCATGTTCTTGGCAGACCTGCGCATGGTGGGTTTCCCACAGCAAACATTGTCCACGAGAGGAATTCCACTTATTACTGGGGCTGGGACCCGCAAGGTCGGTGGTTCGATCCCCGGTGTAGCCACAAAAAGATCCGCACAGCCATTGGACCCTTTAGCAAGGCCCTTAACCCTGCATTGCTCCAGGGGAGGATTGTCTCCTGCTCAGTCTAATCAACTGTGCGTCGCTCTGGATAAGAGCACCTGCCAAATGCCATTAATGTAATGTAATGTAATCACATCATACAGCCCTGCTATCCAGGCTGGTTCTCCGACCCACGGTACGCCTGGAAAACACTGCAATCAGACCCTGATCCAGCACTGGTGGTCATGGCAACCACCACTGTGAGACCTTTTCACATACATTGTAGTGCTAGCTTCTGGAACGTACAGACATATCAGAGTTTGAATTTACACCCGAGAAAATTCTGCAAATTAACTAGATTAATAAATGTTAACAAACACAGCATTTAGGAGGTCAAATTATTTCACAGAAACTCCATTCAGTAAAATATAAATAGTGGCTATGTAGTAGCTTATATACCAGCACAGTGAGTCTACTTCCCGTGCAGATATAGATTTTATAATGAGGTGGAATTCAGTCACTGCTAAGTAATTATGCGATATTTAAAGAATGCACTAGTTATTGAAACTGTGTGCAACTAGATGTTGACTCATCCTGCCAATTTAAACTAATCATGCTCTACTTCAATCTATCAATATCTCAAATCTTTCACAGCAGAAAGCTTAGCTAAACATCTAAGAAGACACTTCAAGGTCACCTGCTTCTGAGATGCATAGACTTACTGTATATATAGTACATATTGTAAAAAGCAGTAACCTATTGTAGGGGTGCAATTGTGGGGCATGACCTTCCATCCTCCCGCTATCAGTTTGTATGTTTAGGAGTAGATTGTTCGTTGTATATAGGGATTCATTAATATAGGCAATTCAAATGCCGAGCTCTTTTTAAGTGTTTTTTTTATGGAACTGGTATTTCAAAACATTAACACAAGGTAGGTGCAACACACATTTCCATGGACCAGTTAATTGTGTATGTATATTTACTAGGGCTGTACCGATTAACATATTAATTGGAATGATTATTCCGCGAATGCTTTGATCGCTAAATAATTTTAGATGAAAATTGATAAGCCTTTTAATGTGAAATAGTAAAACTTTTAATACATAATTCAGTTGGTGTTATCTGAGGAAATAGTAATCAACATCCAGGTTGTTAAATCTGCTAGCATTTACATGGGATATGGGTTATGAGATGCAGAGGTAAATGTGACTATTAAAAAAAGTACACTGTCTGCATTGTAAATAGAGCTGTTTGTAAAAGGCAGTGTGACTAGTTTACAGTATTACCAGCAAGCAAATCCTCCTTGCACTGCTCTCATTAGCCAGCTAAATGGTGATAGGCAAAATTCCAATTATCAAAATGACTTGGTAGCCTGGTAGTATGTTAACTTTAAGCAAATTATTTGATAGGTCAGCAGCACTGAGTGCATTGAAACAGCATTTACCAACTTAGCTACAGTTTGGAGCATATTTCATGGCCAATTATGGGGTTAGAAGCAACCCTACAGCAAGCATTGGATTCCAACAAATAGTAAACGGTTTAAATTAATTGTAAATAAAAACAATACAGTCCATATGTATTTGGACAGTTGACGATCTTAGTGATGTTCCTAACAGTTTATTTTGGAAGGCCTATTGTTTTGTCTCTGACTGTTTTTGTCTTCTCAGCCTCATAATGGCTTCCATGACTGTCATTGGCACAAGTCTGGGCCTCATGTTTAGAAACACCAATAACATACTCCAAAGGCAATCAAAAGCCTAGAATCAAGACGAGATACCGAATGCTTTCTTATACCTGCATTGAGGAAGCAATTGAATACACCTGACTATTCAGAAACAGCTAAGAAACCAACTTTCCAATTACTTTTGGTCCCCTAAAGTGTATTGTGAATAAAATTGGTAAAACAAAACCTGTATATAAAGGGATGTAATTCCTGTACAAATCACCCAATATGGATGTACAATTAATGGAACAGTAACAGTCTGCACTTTAACCAACATTTTTTTAACCTAATTTTCATTTCAAATCCATTGTGCTAGAGTAGAGCCAAAAGAGCAGAAATTGTAACACTGTCCAAATCCTTACACACTGCACTGTACATACAAACATCTGACTTAGCAGTTACATATTGTTTACATTCTGCTGATGACTCTGACATGCAAGGCTTCATGTGTACTGGAATTTACTATTTACTATTACATATACACTCACTGAGCACTTTATCAGGTAGGCCTATACACCAGCTTGTTAATGCAAATATTTAATCAGCCAATCATGAGGCAGCAACTAAATGCATAAAAGCATGCATACATGGTCAAGAGATTCAGCTGTTTTTCAGACCAAATGTAAGAAATGTGATCGAAGTGGCTTTCACCGTGGAATGATTGCTTGTGTCAGACAGGATGGTTTGAGTGTCTCAGAAACTGCTGATCTCCTGGGATTTTCACGCACAACAGTCTCAAGAGTTTGCAGAGAATGGTGCGAAAAACAAAAAAACATCCAGTGAGCAGCAGTTCTGCAGACAGAAACGCCTTGCTAATGAGAGTGGTCAGTGGAGAAGGGCCAGACCGGTCAAAGCTGACAGGAAGGAAACAGTAACCACACATTACAACAGTGGTATGCGGAAGAGCAACTCTGAACACACAACGTGTCAAACCTCTTAAATGGATAGGCTACAGCAGCAGAAGACTTAAGTCTAAAAAATAAGTCTAATAAATACCTAATAAAATGCTCACTGAATGTATATCCCTATCCATATACAGTATATACAGGGAACCCCTATTTTCTTAAATCCTACCTCTACCAGTGTTTTTGAATCAGCACGGATATAGTCGACAAAAAATGTATTCACCACAAGCCATGAGCATTAACGGCAGCCCTGGTATTGGGATATCATAAAACAAGTGGCAGCATGCAATTTTATAGTTAATTCATTCCTATGCGGACATTAATGAAGGATCATATTAGGCCAGGGAGATAATGATGAAACGATGAGAGCATATAAGCCATTTTCATTAGGCAGTTACGGTCTACACAGGTGGGCCATTAATTGGTTACTGGTAGGAGTTGCCAGGGTAGCTGTAGGTAGAGCGTGATTTATGTAACTGGTTGGAGCTTCAATTTTGCTAATACCCGGTTGCTAAAAACCCCTCCATCTGGTAAGTGAATCGTGAAGCATTAGCTTGTCACAACCCCCCCACACCGTCAGTGTGCACCTTAATTTTGATATATCGAAACTCATCGGGTCAATTTAAGCGTACAGTTGAGGGTGCCCACAATGCGCTTGGTGAGTGCGGAAAATAGAAACAGAAATGGAAAACATTACAGGACATTACGGATAGCGGTTACTTCCATGTATCTGTGTATAAACAGCACTACAAATCAGGGCACGCTTACATACTGTAGTTTGGTTAATAACTTGGAACACATTTGAGAGGAACGGTGTCAGAACTGGAGTGCCCTTTTTGTCACACATAATTTCACATTATTATCACAATTTACAGTGCACACTCAAATAATCATGTTAGGGAGACAATATAAAATGTTGGTGGGACCAGTAGAAAACTCCCAAAAGCAGCCATTTCAGTCTGCCGAAGGGTCCCTATATTATGACAATGCCCGCACTATCAATACAATAGGATACAGCCCATACCAGTCCAAACAAAGCGCAGTTTGTGTGTAGAGTGGTGAATGCTCTCTATGCTTACAGAACGGAATGAATGTGGTGATTGCTGAAACGGAGATTGAAATGGGTTTGTAAGAACAGGATAAAACCATCAGAACATAACATATTATGATGAGAACAGGTCATTGAACCCATCTATGATAACATCTTCCTATAAACTAATGAGTATCCAGCAGCGAGTCAAACCAGGATTCGACTACCTCTGGGGTCTCTGCCTCCACTACATGACTTAGCTAGCCGGTGAAAGGCATTGTGGGCACTACTGAAAGATAGAACGACAAAGCACAGCTGGAGAATACGTCTTAACCGCCCTGCAAGGATCACAGTGACGAAAAAGCCACACTCAAGGGTCAACCGAAGACACATGTGCCAACAGCCTGTCTTTCCTGCAAGCACGGGGAGTAATGGGTTCCTCGGAAGTTCAGCTGTCAGGGTAAGGTTTCGTGGGAGGGTGCGGATAGGCCGGGGTGCCTCCGAGGTCAAGGAACACACCGGACACGAGTGTCCTCCTTCACGGCCCAGCTGATGGCATCTTTCATGTCCGGGGGGCTGCAGGTGAGAGGGGCCGGTGAGAGGCTTTCCCATGGTCCCCAGTGACCTGGGGGCGGACGCCTCGGCTCGCTGGAGGAAGCGATTTCGCAGGAGGGGGTGGGGTGGCGGTGGGGGGCGGCAGCTGATATCCAGCAGGCAGGGTGCCATCCACAGGTGCAGCACAGATGCCCCCCAGGATGGAGCACCCTACTGCTGCCACTCACAATTAATGTGGGGTTCCACAAAACGACTAAATATTCCTCAAATTTACAATCAATAAATTAATACTGACTGAATTTTATGTAAATGAATTGTCATAGAAATATGAAGTCCCTACAGAATTTAAGTAATTTAAGTAGATTATACAGTATGTATAGAATGCTTGTATCGATAAGATAATTTTTCAGATGTAATTTATATAAGCACTCTATGTATGTATGAATGCAAGCAGGTGTACCTGAATGTGCACATATATGAATAGTGCATGCAATGAATGCAGGAAAAAAAAATGTTTATAGCCAAGAATATAATGGAGGAATCAATCAGTCAATACAGAGAAACATATCAGAGTTTTAATTTACTGCTAAAAATGACTTCTTTCTCAAGTTATATTTGTATTTATTTTGGCAGATATATTTTCCTATTCATTGCATATTGGTTATTTAGTGTTTTATTTATTTTATACATTCATATAGATTTATAGCAGGTTTAGTTGTGCATATACTTTACATAACCTGAAAAAGGCCAAGTTGAACCACATACATTTTTTGTGGTGATAGTAAATTCTGTTTGTTTGAAGCATACATAGGAAAGTACTTAAAAGCTCTTGTTAGGAAGCAGGGAGGCAGGTTCTAAGAACCTATTGAGCCCAATAAAGAAGCAAAAACAAATGTAATCTTCGCTTTATCAGAGCAGGACTTTCAACCCTTCCCCTCATAATTGGCTGTTTTGTAAGCTTGATTCCCAACAGAGTGCGATGCCCTGTCTGGCTCTCCAGAGGCCCTGCATAAAATCAGATTGAGCCAGCGCGACTCTTTCTCCGCTAAAGTCGCCATCTGGCCAGCAGACAGGAGGCGGAGCCAAAACGATGAAGCGCCGAGTGGCAATCGCCGGCAGATTGAACCGATGCGTTCCGACAAATTTGTTACGCAACACTTACCGCCGGCGTTTATCTCCGCCGTCTCCACGGCGACCCCCCCTATCAGAGCCGCACGTTTAACACCAGGGGCTCATTCCCAACCCTTATTGTTCTCCTCTTCTTCCTTTTCTTTTCTCCTTTCCTTGCCCCTTGCTCCACCCATCAGGAGAGGATAGGACAAGATGAGAGGAAAAAGACAGGGAAGTCGGGAAACCGTGAATCAGGTAAATGGAATGTCCTTGCTCCTTCAAATGTCAGTTTGAAGCCAAGTCAGTTACAGACGTGGCAGATGATGCATCCACAGGTCAGGTCAGGTCAGGTGGATCCACAGGTTGATCGTTTGTATGTCAGGCTTCCCGAAAGAATATTTCCGCAAAAGATGCGCTGATGTTTTCTTGCTGAAATGAGAGATTAGGAGTTCCTAAGGTTTATCACCAAGAAGGAACATTTAAGGGGTTGGAATGCCCTTAAAGATGGCGGAGCTCAATTGATTTCTGGGTCAGCAGCGAGGAAACGAAAAAAAAAAAAAATCAGTTACAGACGTGGCAGATGCGTGGCAGATGGGGAGAGCTGGATCCAAAAGTCTATCATTTATTTGTCATGCCTTCCAAAAAAATACTTCTGTAAAGGATGCACTGATGCTTTCTTGCTCAAGTTCCTGGCTTCTAGCTCTTAGAAGGGACATTTAACAGATTTCCTTAAAGATGGCGGACCCTGATCTATTTCCAGAACAGGCAAGGAACAAGGAGAAAGAAGGTGAAAAATAAGTGATTGGAATGGGCCAGAGTCTGAGATCAGGGATGGGCTGGTGGGTAGGAAGGTGTTTCTTTCCACCAATTACCCTGGCTAAACAAACTAATTGGCTACACACACCAACACTTGTTTGACTCATACAGTCAGGTCAATAAATATTGGGACATTGACACAATTCTCCTCTTTTTGGCTCTATACACCACCACAATGGATTTGAAATGAAACAAATGCTTTATGCTTTAACTGCAGACTTTCAGCTTTAATTTGAGGGTATTTACATCCAAATCAGGTGAACGGTGTAGGAATTACAACAGTTTCTGTGCCTCCCACTTTTTAAGGGACCAAAAGTAATGGGACAATTGGATGCTCAGCTGTTCCATGGCCAGGTGTGTGTCATTATGTAAATTGTAGGAGGCCATTATCTCATTTACAAGGAGCAGATAAAAGGTCTAGAGTTCATTTCAAGTGTGCTATTTGCATTTGGAATCTGTTGCTGTCAACTCTCAATATGAGATCCAAAGAGCTGTCACTATGAGTGAAGCAAGCCATCATTAGGCTGAAAAATCAAAACAAACCCATCAGAGAGATAGCAAAAACATTAGGTGTGGCCAAATCAACTGTTTGGAACATTCTTAAAAAGAAATAATGCACCGGTGAGCCCTGGTGAAGAAAAACCCCTTCACAACAGTTGGCCAGATCAAGAACACTCTACAGGTGGTAGGTGTATGTGTGTCAAAGTCAACAATCAAGAGAAGACTTCACCAGAGTGAATACAGAGGGTTCACCACAAGATGTAAACCATTGGTGAGCCTCAAAAACAGGAAGACCAGATTAGAGTTTGCCAAACAACATCTAAAAAAGCCTTTACAGTTCTGGAACAACATCCTATGGACAGATGAGACAAAGATCAACTTGTACCAGAATGATGGGAAGAGAAGAGTATGGAGAAGGAAAGGATGGACAATGACCCGAAGCACACTGCGAAAGCAACCAAAGAGTTTTTTAAGGCAAAGAAGTGGAATGTTATGCCAAGTCAATCACCTCACCTGAATCCGATTGAACATGCATTTCACTTGCTGAAGACAAAACTGAAGGGAAAATGCCCCAAGAACAAGCAGGAACTGAAGACAGTTGCAGTAGAGGCCTGGCAGAGCATCACCAGGGATGAAACCCAATGTCTGGTGATATCTATGCGTTCCAGACTTCAGGCTGTAATTGACTGCAAAGGATTTGCAACCAAGTATTAAAAAGTAAAAGTTTGATTTATGATTGTTAGTTTGTCCCATTACTTTTGGTCCCTTAAAAAGTGGGAGGCACATATACAAACTGTTGTAATTCCTACACCGTTCACCTGATTTGGATGTAAATACCCTCAAATTAAAGCTGAAAGTCTGCAGTTAAAGCACATCTTGTTTGTTCCATTTCAAATCCATTGTGGTGGTGTATAGAGCCAAAAAGAGGAGAATTGTGTCGATGTCCCAATATTTATGGACCTGACTGTATATTACATCACAACAAACCGTTTAATATAGGGATACAGTCTTCGGTTGTTAATCACACGCTCGTCAAGAAATGTAGCTAAAATGTTGGAAGGCTAATTACGTCATTAAATCCCTAAGTGATATCCAGAAACAGACATGGCCCTCGTTGCTCTCCTCTGTCTTAGACTAATGCTCTAACTCCAGGAGGTTTTTCAACATGTAAATAAGAGGATCAGTCCACAATTTCTAATTAGGGCCTCAGCATACCAGCTGTAGAATGCACCCTCATCCTACATAAAGAAGGTTGTGTGGTTTATTTAAATAGGTGTACTGGACCTGATATCAATGCTAATTTCTCTTTAGGAATGGACGGTAGGAAATGAACTTTGCTAACAAATTCTATCCACTCTTACAACTTTTTACAGGACTACAATGAAGAGCATTTACACGGGTGCGAGATCCATCTAGGATCAGAACCTACAACATTCTGGTTGTCATCCATATTCCACAACTGCTGTGTCAGACTATCAGGCCTTATATGATTTTTCCGTAAGTTTAATAAGCCCAAAACCAAATGTTGCTAAAATAATATTTTAGATTCAAAATCAGGTTGACTGGCACATTTTAGATATTCATGTCTATATACTGCATGCATCGATCATTAAAGAGGGTTTAATGACTTTGCTTTCCTGGTTACCAGCAGACTGAAGAGGCACTACGTTGGCATTCTCCACATCTCGCCTGTCAATGTGATAGATATTACCCTGCATTAGACGCTGCTAATTTTCTGGATGCGCTTCTTGTTGTTCTCCAAATTACCAGCAAATACATTTGATCAAAAACGTTTGACTTCTGCCGCGCTTGGCTGCGCCTCGCGGTTTATGACAATGTTATCAGTCCCGCTAAATTTAAAAGCAATTACGCATTAACACAGCGCCGACAAAAAAAAATCATTTTTTTAATATTATCATATCTGCATAAGACTGCAGAAGGGATTTGTGAAAGTCGGAATGCTGAACGGGGAAAGCGGAAGGTAGGCCTCTGATTTTATTTTAATATGAATGTGGCCTGTTACAAAAGGGAGAAGAAAGGGAGAGGATAGGTCTGTTATCTGGAAAAAAGAAAACTTCACTTTATTTTAATTGGACTGAGGACTTTCACTATCTGAAGGAAATAAAGGTTTCCGTTGATTGGTTTAGGGAGCCGTCCCTTGAAAATGGAAAGTTCCTTTTTTTAAAGAGAAGAACCTGAGAGGCTCAGGCCTGGTGGGAAAGTGCTAGCGTAAACAAATCCGCCTCTCTGCTGACTTTCCCACGGCGTCTCTGCTCTCGGAAGTCTTTGGAATTCATTATTTCCGTAACTAACTGATTTCTTCCCAGTCGACTGCCTTCCACTCTCTGCCTATTACCCCTAACCGAAAGCAGGTGGGATTCTGGGTAAATGCTGCCGTCTCATCCCACCCTAAACCACGGGGGGTTTACGAGGGTGCTTCCCAGCGAGGCCGTTCGTCTCCATTAAAAAGAAAAAACAACTTTCTTTCGCAAACAACACACAAAGCCTAACAACAACTCAGCATGGCGAGACTTGATCCAGATTAGGAGAGGTTCTATCACTGCAATTTATTATTTTTTTTTTTTAAGGATTTTGCCTCTGTAAGTAAAGTGTACACAGTCACACATTTCAGAGTGCCTTCTGCCAAAAGAGTTAGGGAATATAAAGCGTCACAAGTGTAGCATGCATCATTCAAATGCCAGAAGATCCATAAAATCAGAGGTGTGAAACATTTCACGCATGGCGGGCGAATTGAAACGGACAGCCCGTGTTTGTGTTCTACCCAGGCACAAGAGGGAAATCCCATTACAATGGAAAGACTTTTAGCTGAAGTGAAATTACCTCACCAGCATCAATAAATTAACGGTTATTCAACATAGATAAAAAGCTGTCATTATGTATGAAATTTTTATATGGGAGGTATGACACCTTGAGGCTCACACTAATGTATTTTGAAAACAATGATTCAGAAGCTCCTTTGTTTTCCTTGTTATTACCATATCCCTGTTATTCATGCACACAAATATCTTTTTTCTACCCAGGCAAAACTTTGCTGGAAATTTAATGCAGAACTAATAAGGATAGAAAACATTTTTAACAATATGGCATTCATCTGACGGCAAGACATTTCTAGCCATCCTGCTGCTGCATCTTCAGAATAATAGAAAATAACCTTTGCACAAACTAGATTCGAAATGAAATTGGGATTTTTATTTTGAAATTACATTACCTTTACAACCGAACACGCCAGATTTGGTACAATTCAAATAGGATTGGTTGTAAGGCCATAAACATATGTTCAGTACACAAGGTTGATATAGTAGTTACAGACTTGGCCTACCAAGCCAACTACAACTTGAGGAACTTCAGTACCAAGACAAATACAAATTCTAATGTCCTAGATTAAGGTATAAAATTAGCTTTGAGTATAGAATTAGTGACAGTAAAATGGACATATGTGAAATAACCTTACTCTTAATTAGTTTAATTTAATTTCCCAAGAGCTTTGTATTTCTGTTTTATGTGCATGAAATACAGCCATGACAGTAAATAAGTCAGTGAGGAAATTTCATTAAAAATGAATAAAGCCACTGTGTAGATTTCAGTAGATTCTTCCTCTCAGATTAAGACTTTTTATCACATTGTTAGATACTAAGATTAAGTACATTTAAAGAACAGTAAATAACTTTGCACTATTATTTAGTTTATTTTATTAATTAATTAATTTACTGGTGTAAAAACACTGTCGCAGTTCAATAATGGCAGTCCGCCACTGATCAATGGGGAAATAACCGGGCGTAATTATTGCGGAGGCCCTATCTGAAGAGTCATCTGTCAACCTGCTTAAGAAATAAAGATTTTCCAATGAGGTGACCAGCTGAGCCGACAATATGTTCCTGGTCATCAGCCTGAAAACATGGGGGAGGGGCAGTGACACCCGGCGGCCATTCAGCCACCGGCCCTTTCATTCAGCCCGTGCCTTTGTGTCCCAGTAGAAAGTGTTTAAGCAAGACACCGCCCCCGAAGTAATAAAACACATCCATCTCCCCCTGGCAGCTCCCCGTTATATCACTGCCCAGAAAAATGTTCATGTAAAATGAAATCTGTCAGTACTTTTAAGACTGTTAGAATACATACTGCTCCTATCAGGCTTACATATACACCGCTTATTTTACTTAACCCTTGAAGAGTAAACAAGGTTTTTTGGAATGTTACAGATTTCTTTCAATTACCAGTACAGATTGTTATATCAGCATCAGTATGTTCAGTTAAGAACATTCTTTAAAGGGTTAACAATCTTAGCGCTGATATAGTTAGGAATTTGGATATGAGGTATTTTGGTTATGTATCAGAGTCCTTACAGCTTGCAGTTCAGAGTTTCTGGGTACAAACAGATTTCTCAGCACATTAAATGACAATATCAGAAGTCTGGAACCTGAAAATTAGTGGGTCATTCTTATCAGGTGCAGCCGGAACTTGAAAGGTGTTGGAAGCCATGAATCGCACCTTGACTATTTTCCCTTTCACTTTAACCCATTGCCCTGGTTCCGGTTGTTACTGACTCAATTGCTCAGTTAAATCAATTGACGACACACTTAAATTCACCTCACCTGGTTTTGCGGGCCTGAATTGGTTGCCAATTTCAAGGTGAAAACAAAAACCAGGAGACCATCTCTTCGGGACCGGGTTTGTGACCCCCTGCCAGACCAGTCTGGAAAAAGAAAGAAAAATGTGGGCCACATTAGGGTTTCTGATGAATAAATACAGCTCAGCTATTTAAACTCCATTGGTGTATTTTCCATAACTGACAATATCTGGGACCCTATGAGTAGCCATCATACTACCAATTTCAACACCATTTGGAAATTAGACAAAAAGTAGTTCCTTTCAATCATCTAATCTGCAATAATTTTACAATTATTACGTGCCATACAAGAATTGCGTTAAATGAATTTAAATTGAATTGACTTAATTGAATTAATTTAAGATTCTTTAAATCTTAGAATTTTTTGGAAAATATGATTAACAGAAATCTTAGTAAAATCACAGCTATAGCGATTCATTTTCCAATTTCCTCCAGAAACCTTTTAACGGCAGGGCCAGCTGGTAATGAAATCATATTGCAGTGGTGACATGAGCCAGTAATCATCAGAATTCCTCTATAAGAAAGGGCAGAAGGCTCCTCATCGAGCAGTTGGGGCAGACACGGCGATCGATTTTAAATGTCATTATGTCATATGGGGTCATGTACTGGCATGGATCTTCCATGGGAAAGTGCTCCTGTTTTTCCCATGATATATAAAACCGCACGTCCTCTGTGTCAGAATGAATGGCCTGGCAGCACAGACAGCAGCAGTGTTTGCGCATCATCATCTGTCATTTCTCACGTCAAGAAGAGACGATGACACGACTACTTCCACACACATTCTCTCCTTTCCACTTGCTGCCAAAGCAATGATTTGCAATGGCAGCCCCATTGTCACCGGGTGACCACTTTCCACACGTGACAGAAATAAATGCTAAATTGCTTAAAATGCCAGACACCCCTCCAAAAAAACACATATATAAACATACACACGCACACACACAGATATATCTGCATTAATTACAGAGACCGAGAGAAAGAGAGAAAGAGAGAGCGCTAAAGTATATAACCAAAAAAATCAGATGAAAAATAATACTCCCGATTTTGTTTTGTCCATTTCTGGCGCAGCACTTTATCACAAAGCAGTCCATTATGATAAGGAAGAAGTACAGACGATGAAAAGATAGGTCAAGATCGCGCAGAGTGATATATATGGAACGTGGGTAATTAATAGACTGAGCGTGACACCTCCTGCCTGCCTGGCGAGCCCGCTAAGATGAAGGAGGAGTCCGTGTTTAGACACTCCATCATCGTCCGTGATAAATCAGACCGATTTCTCCCCGCGCGGTGCCTGGCGTGGCGGTAACGGGAGAGATGGCGGACAGTTTGGCGGGAAGCCGGGGCAAAGCTGTGGAGAAGTTGCCCTGACGCGCCTCCTATCTATTACTCATAACGAGCGGGGCCCGCCAGGCATAAAATTACCCAATTCGAAAAAGGTGATTCACAAGCTCTCCTGTCGACGGGGCTGGAAATTCGCTGCCGATAGTGACAGCGACGTTTTAAATTCCTCGGCCGGGGGAGCGGAGGGGATATCCTCCGCTCCGAGACGTGGTAATGCCAGGCCATGACGAACGGATGTATCACACTTCTTAGGATACGTTGAAATATATAATGCTCGAAGATAACGTTAACGTCCTAGATTCCTACTTCATTGTATGAGATACCCAAAGTAATTCTGGTAGAAAATATTTCTGGCTAAAATCTGACTTTGAAAGTGTCCATCACTCGTGCAGATGCATGATGCACTCTTGCTAATCCTTAACCTTACCCAGAACCTTGGACAGAAGTCAGCTCAATCCTAACCACGTATGTACATCATCCTTATAGCATTGACATTTGATTTGCAGAGGTGATTTGATTTAATGAATATATCCAAATGAAAAACACAACATAAAAAACATATTCAACTAAAAACACATTTTCAGTGGTCGTTTTAGTTTTCTGATTAAGTGAGAAAATGCAGTTCCGTAGTCGATCCATCTTGCTTAAATGACACCCGCTTACACTAACTGGTAAAAGCTTTGGAAGAAAGTACATTTATGAATGCTTCATGTAATAAATTAGTGTTAAACTGTTAGTTACAAGCTTGTATCAAGTCGGATTGATGTTACCTGCACACGATTGGCTGATTAAATATTTGCATTAACAAGCTGGTGTAGATTTCTACCTAATAAAGTGCTCACTGAGTGTATATGCTCTATATATAGTAGCTGATCTGGCCTCAGACGTGTATATCTAAATGAAGACACGATGAGAAGCTGGCTATGTGGAGCAAAAACAAAGTATAGTGCGTCTCTCAGGGGGCTTTATAGAGACCAAACGCATATGCCGAGAAACAAATTACTCGAGATGGAGCTGAAACGAGGGTGGGACATAATTTGAACTCCAGTCCCTGTAGAATATGACAAGTTTGCGGCCCTCTAAGGAAAAAGAAAGTAAAAATAGTCTTCGCCGATAAGAGTCAGGGAAGAACAGCAACTCCTGTAACATTCTTCAACAAAGAACGCGAGACCCGGATTTAATGGGCTGCCCTGGATTCCAACAGCATTTTTCTAATAACGTTCAGGCCCTATTTTTACTCACATGAATACAACTGTCAGCTTATTTCTCACAAGCACGGCTTGGCGAGTTACCTGTGGCAATTTCTAAGTGACGTTTAGGAAGCAACGCTAACAGTTCTATTTAATCATAAAACGAAGTGCAGTCCATACATTATCTAACCGGTGTATTCCTGGTCAGGGTCGCAGGGGGTCTATCCCAGCAAGCCTATCCCAGCAAGCATTGGGTAGGAAGTCATCCTGATGCCCGATGTTTAAAATGAGAAGTGTCTAACTGATGCATATGCCCATTTATTCTCACTACATTGTTTACAGTATGTGCAGTTCAAAGAGTTCAATCTACAGTGTACTTTGCCTTTCCATTAGAATGAGACAGTTGAGTGATACGCCAATATTTTTAATTGTACCTCAAGCACACTGAATTTTTTACTTACTGAAAGTAACCCAAAATCTTTTTCTGAATAAGTTAATTTATTTTGCCCTTAACATTAAGGACAGTTCCACTCTGATACATTGAAAAGAGGCCTGATGCAATTATAGGTCTATTCAATATTAAATTAAATCTTAAAGCTTAAATATTTTAAGCTGTTGCAGTGGCCATATCATCTAGAGGGATTTCAATTATCAAGCTACTTGGATTTTCTTCTCTTTCTAGATTACATTTCATGAAGTTTATACAAATACCAGCCAAAGGTACATGTGTCCTTTTTTATCATATATACAATTTTTAAAATATATTATACAATTTAAACAAAGCTGAATATGTAGGAAGTCCAGTTAAGACTGTCATCAAACCTGCTTGGGTAATAAAAATGGGACAGGTAAATGCCTTTTGACATCCTACCTTTCAGAAACCTCAAAATATCACCCCCCCTCCCCCATTTATCCAGTACGTATCATGTCATGCAATTGGTGAATAAACGTTTACCGACTACTGCTTCACATAATTTCAAGCCTATGTTTCATATTATTTAATCCAATCTTTACCACTGGGGATAGCAACTCTGGCTCATTTAAGGGAAACTCCGTGAAGCCAAAACTGTTCACAAGACAGTGTCGGACCATTCATAAAAAGCAATAGCAGGTGTGTCAAAATTAGCATGAGACAGCGCTATAGGAAATGGCGGGGCTGGAGTTTCTGAGGTCTATTAATCACAGCGCTAGTATTTCACTGCTGTACAGACCCTCTGCTGTACCGATAAATAACTGCCCCGGCCTGACAACTGCTGCGAAACCATTCAGGTCAGGAGAGGGTGAACACTAAATCTGACATTATAGAGTGTTGAAAAGAGAAATGTCAGTTTTCATAACCTGCCTCGGCTATAATAAACAGAGAACTGGTATGGACGTCCCCCTAAAGGCATGCTGTCAGCCTTTGTTATGTTCAGGACAGGTTAGATCTAATTATCAAATGGAGCAATTCATCAATCTGCGGTTCACGTGTTATAGAATGTTTCAGACTGGAATGAAACAAACCTTTAACACCAGCAGGAAGAGTATGAGGGTGATGAACTGTAAACCCAGATATTAAAAAGATCATTGTCGGTCCTCATCGTTACAATATAAACGACATAGATATCACAGCCATTCTTGTAATTCACTATTTATTATATTATATTTATTATTTATTTAAGCTGACCCTGCGCTCCTTGGTTTTCCCGCTCTTTTTTAATGAAAGGATAACAGCGGTGCTTGATGAACCCATCGCTGTGATTACCCTGCAGGAGAGCTAGAAAAACAAAAAGCCAAAAAGACCAGGTCTGGTGGGGGGGGGGTCGACACGCTCCATCATTAATCACGACGCGCTCACTTCCCGCCGCCTGGTCGGGTTCCCGCCCGGCTCTCCGTGCCCCAGCACGTCCGCCGGTCGCTCGGAACCGCCAGCTCCCCCCCGAGCAGCCGGGGCGGATGCTAAAACCAGCCGAGCGGCGGGAAGGGGCGGCGGGGCGGGGAGGCCGAGGCGGTCAGGCCCGTGGAGCCTTCCCTGTCGCCCGTCGCGGTTGACGGGGTCGTTCCGGCGGGCCCTTCCGGAAAGGCCGGGGCGGACGCTTCCTGGGATTCTCGCTGCCCAGTGCTGCGGAAACTGTCATAACAAACCTGGCAGCCCCGGAGCCGCGACGTTTCCCCCTTATCCCCGACAACCCCCCTCGGTGTTGGGTATCGCTGGTGACGGTGATGAACGTTTCTCGCAGAGACCTCAGATGTGTTGAACACCTGGAGGCCAGAACTTTGGAGTCCTCCTTCAGTTATGCGGCTGTCCACACAATCTGCTATTCTTTAAATACAAACTTTCCTCATGAAATTAATCCTCTTTTGGCTAATTTAAACAAGCGTTAATACGGCATTGCAAGGGAAATTATACACTTATAGAAAAAAAGGCTACAATCACCAAAACCAAAAAAGACTCAAACAATAGCAGAGCTTGCCTAAATTCAATAGTCAAAAAAGACAACCCTCAAAGACAGATGACTGAATGGCCCCTTTTGTTGCCGTTGTCAAATCCATTTCAATATGTACTACTGGGAGAAAAGAGATATGAAAAACAGAAGAGAGAAAAAGATTTTGGGGGAGAAAAAAGACAGAAGGGAGTGGGGCTTTGGGCATTACCATACCATTTGCATTGCGGCTCTACCAGACACTTAGGGTCAGACTGGTTAACACAGGCAAGGCTGCCAGTCTGAACCAGGGTTAGCATTCAGGTTAAGTGGTGCTTACATTTCTTTGGCTGCCAGTGATTATGAATGAAGTTGAAGCATTTGATTATTCAGAGGGTGTGTATCCTTTTGAAGACCTTTTTCGATCCCCACAAATTATTTCTAAGTGATTAGCAACAGTCTCATTCTTGTTGGTATTTGTCAAAGCAGAGGAGAACTCTGTAAACCCAAGTCTTATGTGAGCAGGGAGAAGAGAAATGTCTATATAAAGAAATCAACTCCATACCACACTACCAAGAAAATCTCTTATATTTTCGTTCATGTGGATATAATTAAATTAAGAAAATGTTCATGGTAGTGCGGTCCTTTAACTCACTCAGCAGGGAGAAGAGCAAGGGCATAACACAGGAGTCAGTGTATAGGGGGAACAGCACGGGCATAACACAGGAGTCAGTGCACAGGGGAAACGGGACAGAAGTCAGTGCACAGGGCGGCCTGTAGCGTAGTGGTTAAGGTAAATGACTGGGACACGCAAGGTCGGTGGTTCTAATCCCGGTGTAGCCACAATAAGATCTGCACAGCTGTTGGGCCCTTGAGCAAGGCCATTAACCCTGCATTGTTCCAGGGGAGGATTGTCTCCTGCTTAGTCTAATCAACTACGTCGCTCTGGATAAGAGCGTCTGCCAAATGCCATTAATGGAGTGTAATGAAACAGCACAGGAGTCAGTGCACAGGGGGAACAGCACAGGAGTCAGTGAGCAGGGGAATAGCACAGGAGTCAGTGAGCAGGGGAATAGCACAGGAGTCAGTGAGCAGGGGAATAGCACAGGAGTCAGTGAGCAAACTCCGCACAGAGAGGCCCTGGCGGACGGGGATTCGAACCCAGGACCTCCTTGCTGTGAGGCGGCAGTGCTACCCACTGCACCATCCGTGCCGCCGGGTCTTCATAATGTCCTCTTAAAATGTAATAATAAATAAATAAATAAATAAATAAATGCACATACTGTATATGCAAGGGCTTAAGATTCTATGCGTCTGTGTACATCATGTTTATGCAGTTCCTCAACATTCTTTCAATTCATATTTGACGTACAATTATTTATGGTTACAAGCATACCGTACATATATTCCACTCAATTATAGCCCTTTCTTTGTTTGAATTAAATCTAAAACCTTTATGTGACCTTTGTCTTCTAGAGAACATACTGTAACTAAAAACACAGAGCACAATGTTATATTCTGCAGTTTAAATGAGCTCATTCTCATTTTTATTCACTTCGATACCTGAGTGTGTCAGAAAGTATCCAGTTTCCCAGAGTTAATTTTGGCCCAATAGACCAGTGAATGACGCGCATCAGGTCTTGTCAAAGCTGACACTGTAAAAGTCATCATAATTGAATTTGCCTGTTGTGACAATCATGCCTATACACCACGGCTAAGAAAACAGCTGTTGCAGATACGTGCCCAGTATTCAATTACATAGGGTGAAACTTTTTTATAGTGATTTCTCTAAGGTCTTCAATTACTTAGGGTGAAACTTCTTTACAGTGAGCAGTTATGACTATAAGTTTTTCTCAAAGATAATTTACAGGAAGGTCACCGAACCCCTAAAGCCAATCTACTTTTATCCATACTTTATGTTGTATTAAACGATCACTCATTAATGGAGGCCTACCTGGCACACTGTGATAATTTAGCACTGTAGCGCCTTTCCAGCGATCACTACTCGGTCCGTGCACAGTCAGCACTGTAAGAAATTGATGTATTTGTATTGGATTACATGACCGTTCAATTAACCCATATTGAATTATGTCATATTACTACAATAGTGAAATATGACGAGGCAGCAAAAAATGACTTCACTTGCATCGCCATGGGGACATGTAGAGAGCCAGTAAACATTTATTTGAATATTAAAATATTTAAATGACTCAGCTTTCTTTATTCCAGGGCCCGGTTACCCATCTGTTCTTTTGTCTCCTAAAAATATCTATATGATTAAAATAATTACAAACACTATGGCTATTCGAGAAAGGGTGTTGACATATGCTAATTAGAGGAAGACGTATGGTAATTAAGCAGTCACACCGAAATGAATGCGGATTTTAAAGCTTAGTTGTTGCACTAATTATTATAGGATGACTTGTGCGCACGACTGGCATGATGCGAACATCAACGCACGTTGGCACGCACACACGGGCGCTCACAAACATGCTCTTGCCGAGAGAGGTTTGTCTGCGTACAAATGACCTTTTTGTCATAAAAATCTCAATCATTATGGAGAGGAGCAGCGAACGCACGATATTAATTAGGGAATTCGGTCTCGACAAACACATTTTCCATGGCTTTAATGGAAAGTGCCGGCCTATCGCCATTAATTTGTGTAATTCTCCCAATAAAGAAAGTCTGGACGCAAGGAGGATATTAAGTCCCGGGGGGGGGGGGGGGGGGGGAGTGCATTGTTGTGCCTTTAATTACCAATATTATCGAGGGAGGATCGCGGCTGAGACGCAGCAAATGGGAAAACCTGCTCGTGTCCCATTGTCCCGCTCTTCTTGGCTGTGCCGCGGACGTCCCCTCGTCCAGATAACGGCTCATTAGCATCATAAAGGGAGGAGAAGAAAGGGTCAGTCGGCCCAAGAGAAGTCACGGGGAAACACAGACGAACGTTATCGACGCCACGCGCGGAACAAGCCGTCAACATCCAGGGGGGAAACAATACCCCCCTCCCCCCAGCCCCTCCCCGAGTTCCCGTTCGTTAAAACGTGTTCCGAGTTAATAACGAGGAGTCCCGGACCCATATGTTGACTGACACGGCGGCGGAACCGTGTAATCCATTTTGGGATTATTCGGCGCTGTCAGTTGCTAATTACTCGTACCTAACCTTTTTGTCTCTCAGTAGCGCGATGTCCCGCTTTAATAAAAAGAACTCCCTCGCCGTCGCCCGAAAAGCACAATGCGCACAGTTGTTTGCCACTACCACCCCCCACCCACCCCCCAACACTCTCCCTCATGATCATCCTCTTTTCACCATCATCTCAGGTGTAGTGACAGTTACAACTTCATCACCGTCTCCCCTCTTTGTATCGTACCCATGTGCTGCATTATCAGTCAGCCTCTACACTCGCGTTTTCGATTCAGCCGTAATGTTCCTCAAAAAATTTTGACAGCTCGTATGTCAAGGGAGCTTCCCGATGATTTTCCCCCCTTCTCTTTTGGAGGCAGGGGGTATTTAATTAGTTGGCTAATTGTCTGAGTAATTGGTCGACAACTCGGCTCAGAGAGTAATCAATCTCAACAGGACTGCGCTCTATCACATCAGAGGATCTGTAATTAACACTGTTGACTGGGGGGGGGTTCAAAAGCTTTGGGCTTTTTGACTGAACCTTGAGTTTGTGAGATGAAATTAAAAACAAATAAAACAAAGGAGGCAAATGCGAGAGATGCTTTTGGGGAGTCGTTAGTGTCACTACAGATCAGTGACAGACTCACGGTAAGTTTCAGAATAGTAATTCGTGCACAAGGAGCCCCGACCAAGTATCGAGTGCATAAATGAACATTGAGGTAGTAGATTTTTGATGCTGTAAACTGTAATCAAGATTAAAACAAAAAAAGGCTTGAAATATTTCACTTTATGTGGAATGAATCTAGAATATATGAAGGTTTCACTTTTTGAATTAAATTATGGAGAAAAACTTTTCCACAATATTCAAATTTTTTGAGATGCACTTGTAAGTGCCAGCGTTTCAACTTTTCCATTGTGCGAACATGCGACAAATGCATAGCCGTACATAAATTAATTGCATCTTCTATTGAATAGAGCATGTACTATTCATAGAAGGATGTTTACAGCACAAGAGTAATTAGTTCACCCTGTCCCATGCTTACTCAGGAAAGGGTTTCCTGTAAAAGAAAAATACACACAAAGAAAAATACCTGGTAATTTATTTAGCACTGTAACAACCAACCATTTTGTCAGACATTGTCACTAATGACATATTTTGCTACCACCTCACCAGATTTTTTGCCACAGCTGTTAATCAGTAAACAGAAATGGGAAGGGGATCTATGAACTTGCCGTACAGAGTTCTACAGAACCCTGCACTTTGCTAAGGGTTGCTATACACTAGTGCATGACGGCTCCATGGAGACATTGTATAGAAAGGGTACGTCCCAATACTCAAAAAATACACTAGTCTCCTCCACTCACACTTCCGGATAGGAGACAAGGTGGTAGTGGAGGAAAGGAGGATGCATTTTTAGGAGTGTTGGGACCCACCCAGAATCATTGCAGCATAGTCACTGGTGGTGAAGGAGGCTTTGAAGATCACAGCACACATGACACAGACACAATGATGTGCACTAGAGACACAAACCAGATCAAACCAAACGAAACAGAACAGGATCTTACACACATACAGACGCATAAGACAATTCTTGAAACTCTTGCACACCTTCTGTTATACTGAACAGGTATAGAAGCAGTCACTCTTTCCTTTCTATGAAACACATTAATGTAGTAATCAAGTTTTCTAAATTTACTGCTGAAATTTAAATAGAGGTTTGAGTTTTGTATTCACGAGTGGAATAAAATTTAATGCCAGAGACTGTAAGTAAGCTTTTAGTATGCAGAAGCAGAATCACAGGCAAGTTGTACTGATTAAAGCAATCATTTTTTGATGACCCCCTTAGAACTAATGAGGATCTGTATCTGTGATAATGTTTGTCTTGAACTATAAATTGAAATGCTATAAATCATTCATCCAAACTGAAACTCAGAGAGCATACAGTTACCGCATGCAAATGCATGAAGATTTTGCTGTCTTTAAATCTTCCAATCTTTCTCAGTTTAAATCGATCTGGAACCAAACAGACCGGACCTGTTGTGAAAACCTTATGATGCCCATATGTGACCAGCTCCATGTGTTTTGAAGTTATCTCTCTACTTCAGATATCAAGGGAGCTGTGTCCCTTTCGTTTTGACTGCCACCAAAGCATGTTTTTGAGAAAAAAACAGCTTTAAAGTTTTGTTGTTAGAGTTATGTGAGGCTGGGAGACTACCAACACTGGACTCAAGAAGCTCTGGGGCTATAACTTATCTTATGTATAAACCCATAAGCTATAATTTCACTCTGAACATTTAGTCTTGACATTAAGACATGAAAGCAAATACATTAACATGTAGCCACAAATGCAGCTGATGTAGTTGTTGCTGGCTAGACAATTCACAACTCAGGTGTTTCACTCTTGCATTTAAAAGCTTTACAAATATTTTTACTCTGAATTTGGCATTAAGACATGCAGATTATGAAAGCCAAGATATTGCTCTCCAAAATTAAAGCCTAAAACATCCAAAAAAGAAAGATTTTACAGAAACATTTATTTATTTATTAAACAGAGAGATATAACTGGACCCTTACTGTAAGTATTCTGTGTACTCATAGCCATGTCTCAATTGAAGAGGAATTCATCAAAAAAATCCACACTTTCTCACCCAATGGGCTTATTGAAAAAATACAATCCATTTTTCCATCATTTTAGACTATGCAAGAAACACTGACCAAAGAAAGAAGGTTCCTTTGAGCCAAACCACGTCACTGTATTAAAGGGAGATGAATGGCTGAATTTTGTAGTAGTACAATGTAGTTTTAATGCTAAGTTTTAATGGACTAATAGAATGCATTTCATTTATGCTGATGGTTTGACTGGTGAACACACAGGGATTCAGGAGATTGATGATCAAACGCAAGTATGTGCTATTCTAATATCAATTCAATTCCTAAGAAGATTTAACAGTTCTGAAAACATAAAGACTAATTGAAAAATTATTTAGATCCTGAAGGGATTCATGCTCACATATATGGTTGCTCTCATCATTGAAATCATTAACTTAAGCATTATGAGTTTCAAGAGGATTGTCCTTATTTTTCATCAAACGATCTACCTGTCCATAATCACAATAAAAGAAACATAACCACATCATCTGGCAGATTCATGTAACCTTTTTTCTTTTTATATAGAGCGGCTTGTATCAACACTAGGCAATAATGCAGGTTGCACCCCCAACATCACTTGATGTCCCCATACTACCATCTCTTGCTAGCAAGTCATCTCTCTCTCACTCTCAATAGCAAGTCATGCCACACACTCAAAACACAAAACCTGATTGAACTTCACCCCGCATACTCTGTTTATAGACATTCAGAAGAACGTGTCCAGTTTCTTTTGCGACACCATGTGCGATGAAAAAACATTCTGCTCCTCTGAATCAAACTTAAATCTCACCAAACTTAAATTTAATGAGCCACTAAATACCTCTAAATAAGACAATTGTGGGACTAAATGCTGCCTCTGAAAGGGGTGATAGGCAATTGGGTGCATCTGAGATTCAAACATTCAGTCAGGAAACTCATTGACTAATTTTAGCGAAATCACCTCAGATATGATACACATGGTCAAAGGCCTTTAATTGACATGTTTTGAATATATATTTTTAAACTTAACATAATGCTCACATTCCTGTGCTACAGTAAATGCTTTCACTTTTTAAGGATGCAAGACCAAGCCAGCCTTGATCAATGTCAATAAATATAAACCAAATCTAAGAAGTTCTAAGAATTGATTTCTAAGTTTCTAAGAGTTTGATTCCCCACTATGGCGTTATTAGTGTTGTGAGCCCATCTTCATCTTTATCCCTTTCTGATTTCCCCCTAAAGTGAAAAAATGCACAAGGCAGGGATCATCAATTCACGATGACCCCTTGAGGGCTGAAAACGTCTGGTATTCCACCCTCCCTTTACTACTGAGGACATAGAAAAATGTGTCAATGGAGCTCTTAAACATTTGATGTACACAACATGAGAAAGTTATTGCGTTTTTAATATTTCAGCAAAGTTCATATTTATCACTGTGGAGTCCGTTGTGCGCTCCAGTGAAACCAGACTTAAATATTTATAGCATTTCATTTATTGGGCAAAAACACATGTTCAACTATTATGGCATTCATGTTTTTGGACAGTGAAATCTACTTAAAAATCCGGAGAGCCTTACCAGGCGTTAAAGAAAAGAAAGCATCATTAGAGTTTTAGGTTTCTGGGGTGTATTCCATTCAATAAAGTCGAGTGATTGCAAATGTCATACATACTTATACTGCAAACCAGATTTACAGGTACCACAGCTTTTAAATCAACAGACAACTTGCAACTTTCTTGCTTCGAACATACTAGACAGGCTCAGTAAAGCGTAGAAAAGTATTTGAATGCAAAATAATTACATATTACGTGACCCAGTTCTGGGGCGGCACGGATGGTGCAGTGGGTAGCACTGCCGCCTCACAGCAAGGAGGTCCTGGGTTCGAATCCCCGTCGGCCGGGGCCTCTCTGTGCGGAGTTTGCATGTTCTCCCCGTGTCTGCGTGGGTTTCCTCCGGGTACTCCGGTTTCCTCCCACAGTCCAAAGACATGCACGTTAGGCTGATTGGAGAGTCTAAATTGCCCGTAGGTATGAGCGTGTGAGTGAATGGTGTGTGTGCCCTGAGATGGACTGGCGACCTGTCCAGGGTGTATTCCTGCCTTTCGCCCAATGTATGCTGGGATAGGCTCCAGCCCCCCTGCGACCCTGATCAGGATAAGTGGGTTCAGATAATGGATGGATGGATGGATGGGTGACCCAGTTCTGATCGGTGCAATTCCTTGTCTAATTGACAGTCTGAATGTTGGACTGTCTGCATAATGCCAATACACAAATTATTCAAATTAAATTTCACAATTCATTACCTTCCCGTATATAAAATTATCAAAAAAGTTCACTGTGAGTACCTCACTGACATTTGACAGTTAAACATAGAAAACTCGGATATATATTCACTTTTTCATGCTTTGAATCATTTCCCTTTCAACGAACATCAATGAAAACTGAGGGATTTCGGGCAAGTCCCTGTCTTTGGTTTCTGGCCAACTGTCCAAACAAGTTTGTTGAGACTCTTGCTTCAGTGATTGACAGATGGTGATGACCACCATTCTCCTGTTTTGTGAAAGTGTGAGAGAGGAGATCTGTGTGGTTATCTGTGTGGAAGACTGGTTTCCACAGCAGCCAGGGGTATTAATTTTTTCCAGCAGAACACATTTGCCTTTTCACACGTATACACCTGATATTTGAAGGAAAATATACAGTGAATGTGAAAATCCTACACTATAGTATAATCTAATCCCTATGTTGAGATTTTTGGTCATATTGGTTTCTAAAAGTCTGTGGAACTGTGAATGGACTGGAGTAGAAATGAAAAATTACATGAATGCTATCAAAACAAAACTAAAATCATTTATTTACATTCACCATAAAAGTCTGCAATGTGTGATCACTAGACACTATTACAGATCTTTGGATTGGTCCATGATTACCGAATGGATATCTACACATTAGTTGTAACATAACAGTTAGCAAAACTACAACTAGCCCAAAAACATTGTAAATATCAATTCATCTTAGACTTTATCAGGCTGAGGTTGTTTAAAATACAATACAGCTCTTTTCAACAAAATGCTAGACACACGAGCCCTCAGCCTTTCTTCTCCCTCTACTGCCATCTGAAGGGAAGCCTTGCTCTTGTATGGCCTGCACCAGCACCCTGTAGTGCTGACAGATTGACTGCTAAGGTTAATAAGGGCTTTCCACTTCTCCAAAAGGCTAATTAGATATTAATCCAGAAGGTGCGGCCAGCAGAAATAACAATCGGCAGGATGGAGCTCCTCTAATTATTTCTCCAGTGAAGCTTTGGAACCATTAGAATTCCCCAATACCCCTGAGTCAGACTCAGGCCAGTGTAGTCATCCCCATTCATCTCTGTCCGCGTTAACAGCTCATGTGTAACGTTTCCTGTGTCCCTTACCTTGAATGTAAATATTTGTATCTCTCACCACTAGTCCAATCATTTCTGTAAGGGACATACAAATATTCATAAACAAATGGAAGCTTTTACTGATAGTTAATTATTTCCACTCCAATGTCTGCATCGACAGTAATTCATCTTCATTCAGTTACAGCAAATGTAAGGTTACGCAATGTGCTATGCTGAACATGCAACTGAATTAACATGATGTGTTAAATTCATGGACTCCAAATCCCACAAAACTGGATTATGTTGAATGCATATCTATTTGTTTGGTTTATTACACTGGGCTCCAGAATTATTGACACCCTTAATAAAAATGGAAACAAAAACAACAACATGGATAACAATCTATATTTTGTGGTCAAACAGACAGAAAAACTATATACTTTTATTGCGATACATCTACTCTCATCAAAATTATTGACACTCCTAATTATGGTAAATAAAATCAAACAAAGTGAAATTGGCAATACAATTTCACTTTAATTCTGTTCAGATTAAAGGAACAACTCCATCACTTATAAAAATGAGGTAACAAGAATGTCAACCATAAGCATGGGAAAAGCCAATTCAGAAGACAGATGGTAATTCACTATCACAAGTCAGGTAATAGGTACAAAAAAATAATAAACGGTTAAGCATACAGCTTAACATTGTAAGGCATAAAAAGCATAAACAAATGGAATGGTTGCAAACTGCCAGAAAGAGGATACAAGTGCACATTATCCCCCGGATGGAAAGGAAGATGGTGAGGGTAACCCAATGATCGCAGTTTAAGAATTGTAGAGATTGGTTGTGCCTTGAGGTCACCAAGTCAAAAATAAAACATTAAATGGCACCTCCATACCTACAAACTCTTTGAAAGGGTGGCACAAAGACAGCCCTTATTGAACACAATAAACAAAACCAAGCATATTGAGTTTGCCAAACCTTAATGGAATTATGACTGGAAGAGAGTGCTTTGGTCAGCCAAAAATGTAACTGTTTGTCCATATACACCGTCAACATGTTTGGCGGCAAAATACTAAAAATACTATTTCCATAATGTTGATTCTATTACACAACAATTGCACAATAATAGATCAAATGACAGAACAAATGTTTTTGTTGGAAAGTACCACCTTCACAGTCTGCACAAAACCACACCAGTCCTGGATGGCCACAGGCTCTGCAGGCTCTGTTGGGGTTCAGCACGTAAGCATTTATGTCACCGGTTGGCCAAAGAATCCGCATGCATTGCTTCCAAGGCCTTAGCAGGGTGAGGACTGAAAAGAAACTACAAAACCCAGAAGACACCGGGGCCCTCCTGGACTGGAGTTTGATACCCCTGTTTGATACCCCTGGGAAACAGAGCCGTGAAAACCGGAGCAAGCTTACAGCTGCACTGGAAGAACAGAAACTGGTTGGAAGGTTTCTTAAGTGGGTGTCATGGCTTCTTCCCATCAAAATGAATTCACTCCTGAAGCAGAAGGAAACCAATCAGGCTGCAGACTGTAACTGGAAGGTATTTAAGAATAAAATTAATGAAACTTACTACAAAATGTAATATAAGTATGTTATTTATATCCTTATTTATATGATCAGACAGTTTTGTCGCCATGGATTCCAACCCCCTTGCGGAAGCGTTTTTATTTGCAGCTTTCTCTAATCACAGGCCCCCAGGAAATATCCTGGCCCAACAGACTACATCTGCAGCCCACTGCTTTTGTACACTGACAGCATGTGATTGGATGAAGCGAGCAGGCGAGGGGCTGAGCAGCCAATAAACGAGGCCGTACCTTTTAGGTTGGTTGTGCGCACACCAGGCATGGGCTACATGTCAATATAATTTAACAGATGTGGGCAGGGACCAAATAATGTACGACAGAGAAAATATCAAGGCATTTTAAATTCCTCCCAGCAGGTGGGTGGAATAATATTTTGAAAGAGAATATGAAAACTATAAATAGTGCCCCTCTGGGGAGTCTTATTTGCTAACAATATTCAGCAAATCATCTGTTGTGCTTTTAAGTCCATAATTAATCACATAAATATTTTCACTGGTAATGACATTATGGGAGGAAGGATTTGCTCTTACACTAGAGTATGCACAAAATAGACTGCTATTTAGATAATTACCCCTATAGTGTTTTGCAATGCAAGGCCCCCCCACATACACACATACAAACACACACACACACAGCAAAGCAAATACACAATTGCTTTGTTTGCCCAGCCATTTTCTGAAACCTGTTTATTTTCATATTCCAAACAGGCATACATGAAAGCACACATTTATACATGCATATAGGTACTAGCCAAAAGGCATTTAGGCATTTAGTAGGCATGGCCAGCACAGTGTTATCATGGTTAATAAACTGAGATGGTAAGTCCAGGGTTGCAGATTTGAATCTCAGCAGGGGTAGTGTGGTTGTATCCTGGAAAACAGTCTTCAACCACAATTGCCCATCCCCACTGCATGAAAGGATTAATCTGAGCGGTCGATCTGTGCTAGGAGTTAAATGGCGACATCATAATTCTGCTTGAGCTATTGAAGCTTAATGAGCCATCCATGCTATGGAACTTTCTGTCAAATTTGAGTCATAGTATGGAAAGAGAGACAACCTCAAGAGTTGTTTAAGTGCTTTCGTATAACATGTTAACATTTGCACCAGAAATAATTTGGAAATACTATTTCAAGAGTCAGACATTCTTCTGGGCTAAATGCAATTGTGTATAATTGTTTATGTATACGTGTATATAATTTGAATTGAATTAAGTCATTTTTATTCTGTCAATATTACATATACTACAATGAGAAAGTATTTTACCGAGCTTAGCTACAGTCAGATATTTATTTGTATTAATTTTTTTACATTACAGTCCAACTTAATATCTCTCGAAAAGCACAGGCGTTTATGAATCGATGGATGATACAAGGTGAGATCATAAAGTTTGGAGATCATCCCGTAGGCTCGCATAATTATCACCTTCTTTTGCGTCATTTTGGGTTTGCACCTCTTCCTAAGAAACCTACATGGACATCCTGATAATCACCTGTGTGCACGTGCGGTAAGGGAGCTAAAGGCTTATTTAATGCTCCAGCCACGTCTCCTGGCCCCTGCTCATTAGAGCTGCTAGTTCTCATTAGCTCATGGGGTTCCTGGCTTGCTGAACAGCGGCACTGCTTTACCCAGAGCTAATAGAAAACGCTGATTCCTTTTTTAAGATTATTTAATCAAGGCCGGCAGAAATGCTTGTCCATACTATATAAGTTGTATTCAATTTAAAAGTTACTTGTTACCATGGTAACCGTTACAGTTGAGCACATGTCTTGAAAGATTCTTGAATTGATTTTGCGAAAGTAAAGAAAAATCAAGGTAAATATCACCTGAGTAGACAATTTATTGTATGTCAATTCCAATTCTAATTTCATTGAACTGTGAAATAATTTTAAAAAGTTACTTGATTTTTGTATATCACTGTATATAAAATGTTAGCAACAAAATGTTGCTGTTAGCATGCTAACTACCTTGCCATTCTTAGCCAAAAAATGTCATTCCAACAACATTCATTCCCAACACAGTCACAGGATATACTGTGAGGAAGTGTTAAAACTAATGGTTCTAGCTGTACAATTATTTTATGATGCCATTTCATTAGCAACAATGGATCCTTATTTTGGATAGCAAAACAAGCATGGAGGGATCACCTTTTCTGCATTTAGGAAATCAACAGACGACATGAATCAGGGTAGAGTCACTATACACTTTTCATGGCAAGGGTCCAGTGAACCAAATCCATCATAGTTTTTTTTTATTCCAAAAACGTGCTTGGAGGGACAGCGATAGAAGGTTTATTATTTACTTGGTCTATTATTTACTAATTTCCTGGAGGAATTAGCATTTTTATCCGTTTTGCCATTAAATACTAAGCACTTGTGTTTAGGAATGCTATTACCTACATTTTGTATTGACGATCTGCCCACCTATGAGGTTTTCTGACCAGTATTTAAGTGACAACTAAGGTGCATTTTAGCTGAGGAAATTATGCTTTTCCAGTGAAAACATGGCAAAAATATGATAATTACCGTACAGTTACAGCTCAGCCATTATCGGATACTCTATGCAGACCCCCAAATTTAGGATCATAATGAGACCAATAGACTGGTATTTCAAGGGATTTAATTGCTGAAAGGTTAGCATGGCCAATTTTTCCAATATCTGTATATCATCACTCATCATATACAGTGTATCGCCCATATATACAGAAACATGGAAACGACAGATACAACATGAACCACCGCTTTCAGTGGAAACGCGGCGACAATGTGGAAGGATCCGGAATCCGGAAATTAGGAATGAGCGGCAGCTCATACAGTATGTCAGCCCTCGCTTCCTGGTTTTCCGCCCGCTCTCCTCTCCTCCAATCTGTGGCGACCAGACCCGTGGCGCCTAATCCCTTCTTTATCCTCGCCCTCTCCTTCAGTCGCACTTTCAATTTTGCTTGCCACTTCCTTTGTGTCCTCCTCATTTGATCTAGGTTTTAAAATGCAAAATCTATTCAAGGGCATTCAAGTTTGGTTTCATGCTGTTGCAGAGAAACCCCATTCATGCACCAGATTTAGCACTGCTGAGCACTCAATTTTGGGCAAAGAGATATGTAAATGCATCCTTCCCAGGGATTCTCCTTTTATGATAATACACACTTTCAAGTGTAAACAGGGATGTTTTGCAGGTGTATTAGTGTAGCACAAGTTGGCAGAGATCTCCCAGAATCCCTCAGTCGAAGAAACAGGACACCCGTTTCGTTGTGCCAGATTATATTTGAAATGATAGTCACTCTGCGGGCTGGTGCTTTCTTAAAAGGCTGAAGCTGTGCGTGTGGGTGAAGCTTCAGAGCTTTATGATGAAGAAGTGGTGCAAAGAACACAACTTTGCTTCGTGCTTTGCTGCGAAATCTCCTCATTACACTTGGCAGAGATTTGAATGCTTTTCTGGAAATCAATGGGTACTTTGAAAATATAACTCGGAGAAAGGGTACGGTTGGATTTTGTCATCCTCTTTCAAAATCTAGTGTTGTCAAGACCCTCATCTAACAACTGCCTAAGAAACATCCATTAAAGAAACAAAGAAAGCCTGGAATACTGCAAGCACCAAACAATCTCAAACAGTCTTCCCAAAGCTCATTTGTACATGTCAAAGACAGCCAACCAAAAACCTCCCTCTGGGTTTCCTTTTCTTTCCTCGTAGAACCATATTAAGCAGTGTTTACTTTCCCAGTCGTGCATGTGATATGTCAGCCTTCGCAATACGCCTTTGCACATGCTCACCAACAGGCTTTAGAGGCAACACGGTTATAGAGTACTGTACATGGAGACTGACATCATAGCAGAAGCATCAGCAAGCAGGAAGTGTAAGGGGCGGTGCTGAAATTCACTGGGATGATTCGTAGAGGAACACGCTTGCCGTTGAGTTCACCCTTGTTGTGTCCCTCCCACTCACAATTTTCCACCAATAAGAAGATACCATCTTCTGCTAATAAAATAAAAATAAACTATTAACATTTCTATTTTTGAAAGCAATCTTACTTTCCAGCATTTTTTCACACCTGCCTAAAACTTTTGCACAGTACTGTATGTCAATCAAATTCTGAAATGCTGAATTTCACAAGATGTTTGCTCACCATTGAATTTCTAGAATGGTTAGTAAACCATTTTGAAAGGGAGCCAAGGAAAGACAGACTCTCCGGGTGTCACGCCCCACAAACATACACACACATACAACACCATTACCTCACTTATTGGGGTTGCCAGACACAAAGGTGTAAACACACACTGGCACATACATCTGTGTTTTCTGCCTTTGGGGAGAAAGGCTATTTAGAGCTGTCTAGTCTTAACCTGCTAGTTCAGTTTCTCCGTGAATGTGACAAAACCATTTTAGTGCTTCACCGCTAACCTTTCTCTCTGCAACTGTCTGGATATGTAATAAACTTGGGAATCATGCTTCATTATTTCTTGCACACCTTTATACCTTAATTTCCCTCCATATACAGCATATTAACACACTTTTTAATATACACACACAGACTATTTTCCATACAAGTGTACCCAATATCTTCATTCTGACATGGCTACTGCATTTTGAAAGCAGCTTGACTTGGCTGGTTGAACTATACTTTCTACATGATGTTAGGGAGGACAACCAAAAAATGTATTTCAACATCCTTAAATTAACGTGTTGTGGTCAATAATTATGCTTATGTGGAATTTTAATAAGATAAAATGACTGTTTTTGTGGCTTTTAAGCGCTCATTTAACCAGCATTCCATCAATGTTAAATGCTGGACCCTGACGGCACTGGAAAACAGACAGATTTCACTGAGCATTCCATTGTTTACATTTATGGAGCTAAAAAAAGGTGACGTAACCATAGCTTTTACTGGTTGACTTCACGCGCTCATACATGGCAGTTGTTGGCAGACTGTAGCCAGGTCGATATTTTCACTGGACACTCCTCATATTCCGCCTAAAAACTTGAAAGTCCCAGCTGATTGGTGAATAGTTTAAATGGATTTTGATGATAGATATGTCAGGCTACAACCATGTGAATGATTTCAAGTGATACCGCTAAGTTCAGGTTGCAAATAACCATACTGTATCCATCTGACGTAATTTACATAGCAACTATACATCCAGATCCTTCCGCTTCACTGACAGTGCCCAAGAGAAAATGATGATGATTCAGAAAATATATAACTTTAAATATATAAATCGATCCTATAGTGGGACTTTTGTAATTTACGGACGGATCAACAAAAATTTTCGGTGCCGTTGACCATAATCGAATGTTTAATTTACATAATTTGAATGACCAAGTGCCGTTAAAAAGCAAATTGTATGCATTTCTGCTATTCGTTTATGCTAGCTATTAACAACTAAGCTTATACAGGGAGATGTAAAGGCACACTAGCACTTAGTTCTTTTAAGTTTGATCACCACTAATGTGAAGTAAAAAAGTGGACAAATTAAGTTTTCTGTGAGAAATGTATTGGCAAACTCACGTGCACACACAGCGGTCTACATTCTAAAGCTCCACTTTGCCCTCCCTAATAATGTACAAATGTTCCTTTAACGTATTAAGTATTGCCCCTTTTTGTTAACACAAGCTATTTCTGAACGCTTTTGCCTAATATGCATAATCCAGATCTCTTCTGAACGATAACCCTAGGAGGTTTGCTTGACACCTGAAACAAAGTTACAGAGGCTCAAACACAGTGGAATTGAAGCTGTGACACCTAAAATATCCCTCTCCTTGCTCTCCCCACAGATAGCAGACCTAGAAGACACAAAGTAACTACAGTAATTACAGTAACATCTAGTATACTCATATATTGATTGAGGCCCACTGATTTAAGTTTTTGTCAAATACCCAACCCCCACCAAGTAAAAAATCCCACAATTTCACCATTTATTATTCAAAAATAGGCCTGCTCTCTAATGTGGAGTCAAAGGCATTTTCACTGTCCTCCTCAGGAATGTTCACTCAGGCCTCCAAATGCAGTTTTCTATTTAGACTTAGGCATCGGAAAATAATTTTGTGTTGTAAAACATCAACCTTTCTAGGCATAAAGTCTCAAGAATAGTTTTTGCTGGTGTGTAGCAGTCTCAGCGTGTGTACTGAAAAGCTTATGGTTTGTTTACACAAGCAAAAACATGTGTGTGGTTTTATGCAAGCCTAACAAACTATACACCATTAGAAAGGTAATTTCATTAGTTAAAATGCTACCCAATTGTCACTGTAATACCATATCGCTAGCCAGTTAGCTGAGCAGAAGTTAAACTGCTTGCATGTGGAGAGGGGCTCTGTCTATACAATGTAACTGCTTTACCGGTCCTGGTCCTGGTAGTACTTTGGTACTGTAATGGCAAAATGGACAAAAATTATTATTCCGCCAGATAAATTCTAAATAAACAATGTGATGTAACTCCTCGTTAGCACGTTTTTGGAATGAGAAACTATTACGGATTTGGTTCACTGGACCTGTGCCATGGACCTGTTTTTACCCTGATTTCTGTTAACTGAGGATTTCCAAAATGCAGAGGTGAGGCCCCTCTCCATGCTTGTTTTGCTACCCAACATTACAAAATGACATCGCAAAACATATATATCACATCATTTTGATTTTCATAGTGGAAAAAAGGAATGAATACAAATAAACCCACTGCGACTTAGAGGGTTAAATGTTGTCTGGTGCATTAAAACAAAGCTCAGTTCTGACTTTGGACAGCTGAAAATGCTGAACTAATATTGGAAGACAAAAAAGGAGGCATAGTATGTCAAGATTGCACAGAGAGAAGGCTGGGCGACAAGCTGAAACAAAAAATTCCTGTCTCTTCACCAGAAATGGGTAATAAAATTCTGAAAAATGAGAAGAGGTCTTGAGTTAGACCCTGTTTCCTTGTATAGGCAAACCAAATGAATTATTTTCCCTTCCAAACAGGTATAAAAAATGTCAGCCCAGATTGCAGCGCATTAGTACACAACGCCTTCGTGAAGAGTGAGCCAAATATAAAACAAGATGCTTGTATCAGTAGACGCTGCATATCCAACAACACGGCAGTGTCTATATGCCAGTATTAATGGCTTTAATCTAATTACATGTACCATAGGTTAGACTCAAATAGAATTACCGGCTTTCATTTGTGTGTGTAAGATTTTTCAAGCGGTGAAAAACAACAAGCCACTAAGCCCTCACATCTCCTCATAATGTTCTGACAAAGCACAGCTTCTCTGAATAGGAGAGCACAATACTGTAAAAGCAATTACAGTAACGACAACACACACTGCAATTACTAGTGCTGTCATGATAACAATAAGTTAGAACTGAGGTGATTTACAAACACTGGACTAACATTTCCTGTGGTTAAAGATAAAAAATCTATTAGAATTTTAAAGATAAAATCTTTTAAAACTTGTACTTCAAATGTTTCGTACAAAAGAATATTAGAATATTTATGTATTTAGAGAAGTACAACTTTTCAAATTGTGTGCGTCATCCGAAAGGTTTTAAAATGAACTCTTTCACATGCTTTCCGCTTTTAAGTATGCCGAATGTGTATTCAGTTTTTCAGTTATAACAGTAACAGACTAGCTGTACACATCGTATGATATGCATGCTAAAGATCTGTTTAGAATTTGAAATGACTGGTCCAGATCATTCTCCTTTTTAAGTATAAAATACAGCCTAAAATCACATTCACATACATCAGCACATATTTTAGAACTCACATTTTGGAATCAAAACTAAAGGAGAAAAATATATTGCAATCACGGCCAGTAATGTGTATAATTCCTGGCAAATGTCATAATCAGAATTAACCGTAGTGCATTTTGTCCGCGATTTTCATGAAACAACCAATGTCCGTAGGGAAGTTGTGCTGTGGTTTGCACTGATGAACGAGTAAAGATCGATTGAATTCTGTGAGCGTCTCATTTCATCTCCTCAGGATTAAAAATTCAGATGTGCTCCAACAGTTCCAGACAGATGAAGAACAAATGCTTCTGTTCTTGACCTGTGTGGCCTTTTGTGGAATCTGTTGATAAACTGACCTGTGTGGAAACTTGTGTGGTTTCATGCTGATTTTGGTCAGCAGGGGAGTGGTGACCCCTGCGTTAATGGCAGGGTGAGTAATATACAGTAAGCGTAAATTACATACTGTAAAACAATAACTGGCTGTGTTTAGCTATAGATTCATGAACCTATTTTTACCGTATACGTTTAAAGAATATCAACTGCATTCTGTAATACTGTAGGAAGGAAATATATCCGCACACCACTATTGGCATTTTTTTTTTCATCATTTTGGGAGAATTCACTTAATTAACTTAACAAATTGAGTTTGGTCAACAATCAATTCAAGACAGAACTATAGTGATAAGAACTACCTGAAGCAAATTTAATTTCAACAACACATTTTTTGAGGATTTGTTAATGAACTGGCAATAGCTTAAAATGCTTTATAGATTTGAGTAGGGGTGTTAAACTCAATTCCTGGAGGGCAATAGTGTCTACATGTATTTGATTTATTTTTTGGTATCCTTTCAATTTGCAATTAGCTATTAAGAACAAGGTGTTTGGATGCTCTGGCCAATCAATGTCTTAAAAGAATCACTGGTGATGAAACATGGAAAACCACCAGATGCTGCAGCCCTCCAGGACTGGAATCTGACACCCGTGATCTAGAGTACCATAGTCATTACATGGACAAACCAGCACTTCTACACATTTTACATAATTGAGATTGCACCTGCAGTAAACCTATGAAAGTGTTCGCAACCAGTGTTTTGTTGGCAGATAAACATTTCGCTTTGAAACCAGGCATTTTTCTGTGCAGAGAATGGATTGGTCTCCATGACATTTTGCGTGCCTAAATCCCACCAAAACCTATGCTTGAAGTGATAGTTTTGTGGGCACCAGGTCTTGAGAGGTCAGTGGCTCTGTGGAAGCAGTGATTCGCTCAGAGAGACGGGCAGAGCGACCAAGCTAAAGAGCTCCCTGTTGGCCACTCGCTTCTGACCGTTTATACCGCCCATTCCGATGGCCATCTCAAATCCCAACCGTTCTCTCTGTGGGAAAACAGAATATACCATAAACAATTAAAGGGATTAGCACCGTCTGCTTCTTTATCTCCCTCTCGACTCATATTTTCCGTGGGCTGCTGTTCAAACACCCGCCAGCTTTTGAAGAAAAAGGATGAAAGTTGTTTGGTATTAAATGTGAAGAAACTAAATGTCAAGCTGAGTCAAGTCAGCCCATCGTACTTTCCTCTCTCCATACACACGCGCACACACACACGCATGCTTACAGACATACACACACACTTGAAAATACACTGTTGTGAATGAGATAAATGGAACAAGTGATGAACAGTAATACATTAATGTGTTTGTTAAATATTCCATTGGTAAATATTAAAACAGCATTTTTCTTTAAAATAAGAAGGGGTCAACACCACCACAAGAACAAGCAAACTAGGCAGAAGGTACACTTAACGGTTGGAAAAGGCAAGCATTGCTGGGCTGAATGGCCTGTTCTCGCCATTACCTTTTGTTATGTTATGTTATATTAGCTCCAGAGACAATATACATGGTATGGAGACTTAAGTCTAAGCAATACATTTATGAAAATATTGATGACACTGATAATGATCCTGATGATAGTATCCCAGTCAGGCAGGGTGACAGCATGAGGAAAATGATTATTTCAAGACATTCCACCTGGCTTTCTGGCAGCTTTGTTTCCACCTGGGCATTTTGAAGAGGGTTTGGTTCTCAGGTCCACAAAGGACTCATTGAAAGCCTTCTAACTCACATTTTTCATCTCAAATTTGGCCTTGAATTTCACATATATAAATCCAAGTGTAAATTCTTCCTTCATAAATTACATTAGTGAATTCACTTGGCTATTGTTGAACTTGACAAATTGCTTTAGTGAAGGTAGAAGAACCTACCAGAGAATTTAACAATAATGAGAATATCAGGAACAAAAGATGACTGAAACCAAGGCCAGACATCGAAAAGCATTAGAGAACGGACCCAAAAACCTGCAGAGCCTGACACAGTTTATGCTTCTAGCCTGTCAAAAAGAAATACCCAAATACAGACACCCTTATAATGTTCTCCCTGCGGGGGAGTAAACAGGGGAGTAAACATGTGGGTGCACCGTGAACAACAAGCGCCCCCCGTGTCCAACACAAGCGCCCGGGACTCGCCGCCCCAGTGCTCACATGGCGCTATAAATCGTCCGTGCGGACGTGTCTGTCGCCGGAGACGTTAGCGCGACGGATTTCCTTTCCCCTTCCTGTCCACAGCTTGTGAAGCTATCATTGGGTTTACAGAAGTCTTGTCAAGATTTACAAGGATCAGACTTCAAATAAAAAATGAAGACCCCTCATCCGTTTCAGTAGTTTCTGGGCACTTGTGGACGGGAGGACACTGGAAGTGCAGCAGACTGTGGGGGTTTAGGCGTGGCGAGCTCATGTTACTAAAAATAAACACTGGGAATTATTCATGGAAATTAGGTACTTTAGTGATATCATTGCTACTTTTTTACAGGATCAAAACATATCCTAGAAATTCTTGGCAATAGGAATTTCAAAAGGAACAGGGATAGTATTGCTCCCAATCAAATGTTGTTCAGAGGGTATTTTATCAAATCTTAACAAATCATGCAAAACCCAAACGCCAGATTTCCCTTTTTCTCCCAATTTAGTAGCCAATTGTACCCCCCTCTATTCCAATTAGAGTTAGTGTTAGATACACCGCCCACACCCCGACAGATTGTTAAACAACCCCAATCTTGCACTGGTTCTCCACCATGCTTGACTGACGGTTGTAGACATGGTTTCAAGAGTCTTTAATTACTCCAGCAGTGTCAATATTGTCTTCTCTTATGTCCAAAAATCTAATATTTAGACTCCATAAAACCACTTCTGGGGTGTCCAGTTTCAGTACACTAGTGCAAATTTTCTTCTCTTTTGTTCATTTTCTGGTTTTTGGCAGTTATACATTCTTTCAGACCCAAAGCATGGTCGGTTGAGGGATTGACAGAAACACCTGTGGATTGGAGCTGGATTTTCTCCTATTGCCCAAATTTTTTGCACAGTTGTTGGGAGTCAAATGTGTGCTTTGGAAACTGTTTTTTCACTTATGTTCTTATGACTTTCACCTTCCTTGCACAGTTCTGATGCAATTTCATCAGAAACATCCTTAACCATTTTAGAGGCACAAAGAAATCAATTTTTTTGCTGAACAAAATGGAAAAAAATATTCAGGAAAAACCATTCTTATCTGACAGCAGCATATCTGACAGCAGCACAGTGGTTTGAGGCTCATTTGATACCTTGGACCCTTGATGACTTAAAACCATTTAGCCAACACATTTGTTCCATACTGTACCAGCACAATTTAAGCTGAATCTAGTCCCAACCCTCAATTCCTATATAAATCCATTAAAATGCAAAGAGTTTTAGTATTGCTTGTAGGACAACCTGAAAATAATATATCCAGACTCTGATGATGTTGATGAGTCACAGACATGGCAAGTCATGGCATGCAAAGGATATGCAACCAAATACAAAACATGACTCTTTTATTTGACATTATGTTAATTTGTCTCAAACATTGAAATGGGGACTACATATGAAATGTGCTGTAATTACTACATGGTGAAACTAATAAAAAATAAAAGCTCAGAGTCTGCGCTTTGACCACGTATGAATGGTTTGATTACAGAGAAAATAAAATATTAAATCAGAAAAAGACAAGGTGACCCCAAACTGTAGTGTTTGTGAAATTAGCCGTCGTGACTTACGATAGAGCAGGTCACATATGTGAACGCTTATTGCCATGAATGGATGAAAGGTCTGCATGGGCTGAGCTATAGACGTATTTGTTGTCATTGCGCTGTCCGAGCGTGTGAAGTGAATGGCGTATTTTAGTTTAACAAGGGAAACCCACAGGGCAAAATCATCAAGCGCAGTCTGCCCCCGGGTGCTAGATGAGTTTGGTTACTGGGCTTTTCCCATGACATTCAGAGGTTAATTTGTACTGGCTCGCTGTTACAGATTGATGGCTTGCCGGTGAATTTGCATTCTCCACGCTTTTTATTGACACAAATGATTGATGCTCTCGCCCAGTCAAAACAAAATGGCAGGTCAATTGCGGTAAGTGTACTGCACACGGTCCCACAGCTGTAAGAGAACAATTATGATGATTCGCTGAAATGATGTTTTTTTTTTGTTTTTTTTCCTGTCATGATTTTGAGCTACCTTTCACATTCAAAATAGCATCATGTGTTAAAGATATTCTGAGCAGAAAACGTAGCTCCCTCCATGTAGAACATAGAGACCATATGTGCAAGATCGAGGTTTGTATTCAGTAATGTTACTGTACTTTCATGAGAATGAATACACAACGCAGTGCACATATTCACACATACAAACACACACACACACACACACACAAAGGGAAAGATATTCTGAGCAAAAATATATAGCTCCCTTCATGTCGAACATAGAGCTCATTATGTGCAAGATCAAGGTTTCACAAATCTTATCACTATCCAATGTTCATGTAAGAGAATGAATACACAAATCATACATTCACACATGAACACACCCAAAGTGGAATAACTGTTCTGCTGGTGTTGATAAGATGGCATCCCAGTGGGTCGTGACTCGGTCAGGCAGGGTAACAGTGACGGTGACCTTTGACCTGCCTTCACCGCCCCGGCAGGAAGGAGGAGAAACGGAAGGGCTGATTTTCACAGCTTCGCGCTCGCTCCCACCTACAGACCACCCCCCCCCCCCCCCACACCCTACCCCTAGCTCGCATGACGTTCCGACAGGCCTGAATAATCAATCAAAGCTTCTTCCTCTCACTCCCTCCTCCTTCTCCCTTTCACCACCTCCTGCACACTGTAAGTTACTCTCTCTGTTACAGCCTCCTGTTACAGACTTGCCTACAGGGTAACTGGTTCCATCTGAAGGCCTGAGCAGGTTATGAAACAGGCACTCTGGGATACTCGTCCTTCTCAATGTTCTGTTCGGAAGTTTGTTCCATGGTAAAACAACCCCTCCTTCCGAAAGGTTGGTTATTACGAACTTTAATGGTGGTGGTTGGACGTCCATACAACTGAAGAGTTAGCCAACCACACTGAACTAAAAGGACATTGTTGGAGGACAGCTTCACCCTGTCATTCCCTGTGCTTAAATACGTACATCGATATCCTGACAGCGAAGATGTTCGCCACATTGATATTCACAAAAAAAGGAAAGTAAAGCTTCAGAGGATTAACTGCAAGAATCAATACCAGTAGTGCCTAACATTTGCAGTCAACAAAGTCATGGGCACATTTTATACATTGAAAATCGAGCTAAATAAAATATTCACTCCTAAAGTAAATACTATAGTACAAATACGGGTCTTTAGAAACATGTGATGACAAAGCACAATATGTTTGATCCCTACTGGACCATGAATTCTTGTTGTCCTGCAGAGGAAGGTAACATATCTCTAATCTGTAGGAAACCACCTAAAAACTGAGTGCATTTTCCCCAAATTACATTTTGAGAAAACCACTTTTACATATGCCAGTAATGAATAATTACAACACCAACTGTAACCTGACAGAACTCAATTAGATTCATTAAACAAACTGAACATGTAAGAATCTACATCACATAACCCAAAGCAATGATCACCATGAACAAAATACTCAATGACTGATTCTAATTAAAGTGCAAATGAGAAACATCTTTATTAAACATGAAATTGTTATTTGGTAACAGGCTTTAGAGAGCATTGTGTTAATTAAACAGGAAATAATGTTTCATGCAGTGTCTGAGGTAATTACGGGAATACTTATTTTCCCACACAAATCCCATGTGAAAGTAATGTGAAACTGCCCGTAACTTCTAAAAGAATATCGAATCTTTTATCAAATGAAATTGTATACTTGCATAGTTGTACTTAAAAAGGCTAACCTAAAGATCATTTACTTTTAAAGATGGTAATAACTAATAATCAAACTAATGGTAAATATAACCTAATTCCAACATTTACATTAATTATCGTCTTCATCAGTATTCTGAACAATAATTTACTTTTTCGCTGATATTTGTGTATACAAATTGTTTGATTTTGTCGTCGTTCTATTTTTTATCAAACAGTGGCTTTTGCACTAGATACGGATATTAGTAGCACATTAGTTACATTTACAGATCATACAAAATGGGGGATTAGATACCGGTTTGGAATCTAAGGCAGTAAAATTTAAACAGAATCCAGAAATGGATGGAAACCTGAGAAATTAAATTCAATAAGGCAAATTTAAAATAATGGTAATTTATGGGACAAAGTACAAAATTAGATTGTGTTCAGTTTGAAAGAGATTTTGGAGCTAAAAAAGGAGACTTAAAAAGACACTTACTGGAGATTTGATTGAGGGATTAACAATGCCAACTACAATAGATTGCTGAGGTTGTGTAGAGATGGAAATCAAAACAACGTACACTTTAAAATATCAGGATATGTTTATTTACACAGAGAGTTGCCGATGTGAGGAACAGCTTACCAGGTCATGTATTAGGCAGAGACCCTAGGTGTGTTTACTTGATGATATGCTAGATACTTTTTAAATCTTTTGTAGATGAATGGAGAGTGTGGATGAGCCGAATGGCCTGTTGTCATTATTATTTGTTATATAACATATCATGCGTGATAATATAAAGCATTTTTTCTAATAACAAAGAGATGATATTGCTCTAAGTGTGCGTGTGTGTTCAGTACGAGCGTTGTATATTATGTGTATGTATGTTATATGTCTTTTCATGTGTTTGTGTACAGTATGTATGTATATGTAAGTTGTGAACCTACACAATGTGTGCGTATATAATAAATCATTACCTACTCTATAGCCTGGGTGTTACCATTGCACTTTCATTAATTGCTACTTTGGAACATTATACAAGTCAATATGTATAATATAATCACATAAATAAAATAAAAAAAGCATACAGAATTCTTGTAACTTTTCAGAAGTTCGGGAGGACTGAATAAAATGTAAATAACAAAAAATATATTCTAATACCTATATTTTGTACTGACAGCTCTAAATTGTGGTCACTCACACATAATGGGTAGAGCAGTGGCCTTGAAACTGTATCTAATCTGAAAAGAATTGGTATGCGTACCAGGAACGGCTCTTAGTTAATGCTTTCTGATTTGTCCCAGAATTATCTCACTTTGATATAATTGCTTCCTGAGGCTAAGTTTGTTTGCACTACAGTCACATTAAACGCAGATTTACCCTGTGCCGGTGACAGAACAATGTGTTTTTCCCATTTGCAGAAGTAAAGCAGGGCTTAGGCCTCCCGGTTGACTGTCGGTTGAACTCGCACAGCTCTTGTTTGTGTAAGCAAATGAGCCTCCCCCGCCCCCTGATCCTCCCCCTCTCCTCCCCCTCCACCAAGTCTTTCTTCCCAGCAGATGTTCCTGACAGAATAACACAACAGTCAGGGAGAGTAGTGTTCTCTGAACTGACTGCCATTATCTGTCATTCTCCCTGCCATTATCACAATAACATTTCTCAAATTGCCTTTAGCGTTTGTTACCGCGCACGCCTCCCCAAATTGCTAAATGTATGGTCTCGGCCACGCATGAGGATACCAGTAGTTTTAAAAGGACATTGCGTGTACTGTATGTGTGCGTGTGTGTGTGTGCTTCTTCACGGCTGACAATATAAATCGCTTGTACTACATACTGAGATATGGTAACGTGAATAATTTCACATTGATAAATTCATATGGCTTGTCACCAACTTAAAACAGACATATGTTGGATATGAAGAAATGCCAATATGGAGTGCCTAGTACAAAGCAGTTGGCATGCATAATCCTTCACAATAAATCTTGCTTATAAATATGGCCAAAAAACGTGTTTCGTTGAGGTACTGTATACACTTACTTTGCTTTTCAAAGGCTGAAACGACATGATTTTTCCTGCTCCTTGACTTGAATTCATTACATTGAAGGGGTTGACGTACTCTTGAGGGTTTATTTTCATAATTATAAAGAAACTTGTAATTCCATTTAAAATTAAAGCTTTGATGGTTTGTAAGCCACATCTATACAGTATTTCCAGACTTGGCACTGCATATACACTGTAATACATACAGTTATTAAAATATAAATTAATAAAATATAACCAATAAATTAAATTAAATAAAAGGCAGATGGCAAGACAAGGTTATTCTTTACTGCAGTTAGAATCAAGATAGATTATTTTTCTACTTAAAAAGTACATTTTCCTTAAGTTACTCAGTGTCTCTAAGGTTAATAAGGAAATGAAAGATTATATTTGCCATCTGCTTGCCTCAGGGGATCATGGTACATTAAAGCAATTAACATATTGACTTTTGTGTGAGGTCTGCCCATAACACAAATACTTAACAAATACAACACTATTAATATAGAGTACAATTAGTATAATATGTCCAACCTTTGTATAATGAATTACAAATCATTACTGTATATTAGATTACATATTTTTTCTTTCTTTTCTGTTCCTCTGTGAACTTGTAATTCTGTAGTCTCAAATGGGCATATTTTTCATTTGGATAATTCACTTTTTTTGCAAATAATATTAAAAATACCATTTCAATTAACCAAAACCCAGTTATTTAATGACACCTCCAAATATAGAGTCAATCATAATTGTACGTGAGTTTAATTACATTTCTGTTAATGCCTGCAACCTCTAACCAATTCACTGAAGTAAATATCCTCACAGTTTCAATTCTCAGAATATTTGAACTGAAATATCAAAATAATTAAAAAATGAATATAACTGAAAAAACAATTTAATGAAACAGGAAGCATCTACGCATAGATTTTTTTTATTCCCTTTTATTTGATTCTCTGCTCGCTGAAGTTTATTCAGTGCCTTTATCATTTGCATAGAATGTACCGGAAAGACATCGCTTCACTTATACAATCCATCCTGCAAGTCACCTTGTTCAGGACTATATATGAAAAATGAGATTTTAAATTGGCAGACATTTGCACAGACAGACAGCGAGATCTCTCCGGTTAATGTATTTTACATAGGCACATCACTTGAAGGTAATGAAAGGTTTACATTTTCATTTGAGTATGGTATCCTCCCATATCTCCCCCTTGGGCTTATCTCGCATTCAATTTTAATAGCTTCAATTTGACTGATCCAATATTGAGTTTCTCTTATTAGATTATTATTGTATTTTAAAAGCAAATTTATTGGCACTAAATTCCCTTCTCTTGCATGAAATGAAGTTGCCCAAGGCTACCAGTGCAGACTGCTTTTCTCTGAGGTCACACACTACTGTTTGCACTGTGTCGCACATTTTCAGAAAAGGGGTCTTTTGGCCGAAGTATGAGGGAATATAATTCAGTGTTTTTGGGATTTTCCAGCCCTGTGGAGACTCTTTATTTGGTGTGAGCTTGCTCTCTCAGCTGAACAACCTTGGTTCTCAATGTTCAAATATTCAGATCTGGAAAAACTGAGGATTAACTCCCGGGTCTTTATTCAAGATTTTTATTTGAATAGTGCTTTTCAGAGTAACAAAAAACAACAAAAAACAGTCAAACATAAAAGTTCAGCAAATACTTTAATAGATTATATTTCTACTTCTAAAGGGTCTGGATCAAAGTATGGAAAAATGATCATGATTATGGGAATGTGCCCATCTTCTTTTTTAATTTGCAGAATTTTTTTTTACCAATTTCCTTTTGTTTGTCCTCAAAGTGTCACTGAAACCATGTTTCTATCGACCACACAAAACTTAACTTCAGTCGAAGGCTTTCTGCGAAAGAGAGAGTGGGAAAAACACCGTATCAAAAGCATTTTTTTAATAAAAGCTCATTCTTTTAGGTACAGATAGCCGATAGGCAGGTTTAATAGCCGATTAATAACATTTGAGTTGTTGTGGTTGAAAAGCCTGAAAGGCCAGTCACAGCGTGCTACACCCAAGGTGTGAACCAATCTCCAAAGGCCAGTTGGTGTGCAGCCCTCTAATTGGTCCCCCAGTGTTGCCGTGGCTGTGGTGGTGCCCTTCTCCCACCCCAGAGGTGTCACACCGTCATTATCACTCTTTATTGCCGGAGCCTTCTATGACCATTCAGTAGCAAACAGCAACTGCGATAAAAATAGAAATTCTTCGCTTTCCTTCTCTTTCTTTTGGCGGCTTCATTTTTAATTACAAATACTGAGCGGGGTCTGGCATGCGCAGTCAACTATTTCTCTCTAAATAACGTGAGGAGAGAGTTCCCTTATTAAAGGGGTGAAGCATTGAAAGGGAAAAAAGGAGAAAATGAAGGTGGATGTTTCATTGTTTCCATTTATTGTCCACCTTATTCTGTTTCTGTGATTTCACCCGTCCTTTTATATCCTAATTAAGAAATGTGTCCTCTTAAGTGGGATGGAGGACATAATTTGCCATTTAGCTGACACATTTATCCAAAAAGAATTACAGCTGGTTAGACAAAGCAGAGGACAATCCTACCTAGAGCAATGCAGGCTTAAGATCAAGAGCCCAACAGCTGTGCGGATGTTATCATGACTACACTGAGACTTGAACCAGCAACCTGGTCCCAGCCATGTACCTTAGCCACTAGAGCAGGTTCTTTTTGTTAAAAGATAAGATGGTGTGAGCGGAGCTGGTATGGGAAGATAGGTGGAGAGGGCAGAGAAAGGGGTCAAGCACTGCCCTCAGGTCTCAATCAGATCGATTTTTCAGAAGCTATGGGAAAGTGATGTCTGAGGAACATCAACATGGCAAGGGCTATTAGTGTTATTATGGGTCATCAACAACCCACTGACTTAAACCAAAGTGTTTCGCTTTAAGTGACAGGAAAGTCTCACCTGTGCTAATGTTAGTGGTTGACAACATACAATATAATAGCATCACCCATGTACAGGGGTGGCAACAATGCACTCCTGCCACAGTTTGTCAGGTAATGTGTGTTGAAGGAGAACCATGGTGCTAAACCCTCACTGCTCAAAAATCCATCTGTCAGTGAGCTACTCTCACCTCTCCTACACCCATCGTCTTTTCAGCCAATGGAAAGCCTGTTTGGGCGTCACTAACATGCAACAGTGACGGCCCAAGAGTGAGAGCGTCTAATCTTTTGATGATCTTGCATTCTTTCCTTCGAAAAGCCAGCGCAGTTCGGCAACAAACCAAAGCAAACAGCTGTGGGAGGTTGCCGTGGGGGGTGATGTAATCTTTGTTTGGAAGCCGATCAGCCTCTGATCTCGCAGGAACCGAAGAAGCGCTAGCCGCTAAAACAACATCGTCTAATTAAGCCTTACTGGAAATAATCAATACCCCAGATTTTATTAGAGGTGGGAATCGCCCACAATCCTCTCTATATTACTGTGAGGCGTTAACCTTTAAACATTTAAGCTCCCCTATCGCCCACCATAATCTAATGTACATTCTGAAGGGCCTCAGGAATATACAGGTTTAATAAATCTCCCATTTATTAATAAAGCTGATGAATTAACAATAGAGCAGATGGAGGAAGGTTCAAAAGTCCTTGGGCTGACGTGAACTGATTTATATTCAAACAACCAATCAAAAGCAAGTGTTCCTCCGCACAGCTCTCGGAAGCTTTACTGTATGTCCCAGTGGTAACTTCTCCCTGAAAGCAGCACAGATCTCCATTATTCCTTGTGTGTATTGTGGGCATATTTCACTCAAACCATTTCCTGTCTCTAAAGGAAATGGAACGTACAGCAGTGTACCGAAATAAAATATATTAGCAAGATCCGAAAAGATATTGCAATGGATGAGCAACTTATTACCATTTTCGGAGACAATGCAATATATTGAAAATTATATTTAGTATTACAATTTCCAAATAGTGTATTGCACTGTGTTTACATTGTATTGCATTACATTCTATTAATGGAAGGTGTTCACAGAAGCAACCTGAAAAGTACTTGCTGTTGTCCTACCAGACTATTGGTTGTTTTGGTCCCACTTCTCATTACTTTTCTGTTACCACTTTATTTATTAATTAATTCATTTATTCATTTATTTGTTTATTTATTTATTTGGATGCTATAGGAAATTTACTGGAAGTTGCACTTTTTAAAAGTCACTGGCAACGCTGACCACAGCCTCGCCACAAAGAATGGCTACGTTGCAGAAGAAACAGTGTGGTGGGGTGACTTCCGACTGGGTGAACCCCTACCTCCTGTTTACGGTTTAGGGAACTAACTCCCCACGTGTGCCAGTGGAACATTTTGTTTTGTTGTAGCTTCATGCTTCACCCTTCACACTTGAATGGACATATTTATCCATTGATATTACAAGGTCAAGCTCACCTCTATCAGGGAACCTAAAAGGAACGATTATGGTTAGTAATCAATGTACTCTAGTAATCAAAAGAGAAGGGATTTCTGTGAGCAAAAAGGACCATCATTCCTCAAAACACGAACCTAGGAACTAAAACAATGGCCAATAAAAATACAGAAAGGTTATTCTCGCTTGGATCATGACTGACTAACAACCAAATACCATGAAGCAAAACACATATCAGCTCTTTGCTGAAATAGAATGATCATGTTTACTAGCCCTCCCAAAGAGTGCAGGTTAAAAACAAGTAACAACATAACAGTACATGCAATGTGTACGTGAATGTGGTAGAGACTAATGTTCGGTTTGCTTCCCAGACCCCATCTCATCTTCCAGTCCTATGGCAACCAACATTTTACAGGTGACCCACCACAAAAAGCTTACAGTTTAGAATGGGACAGGTGCACGTGGATGTAGGCAGCTGGGAAACAAAGAGCCAGTAATTTAAGTAGCGAGACTGGCGTGACACCAGACTCAATTAAAGAGTGTCAGAAAGCAGGTTCCATTGTCCAGAGGAAGTGACCCAACTTATGTTTTGGGTACTGTCAAAGTCAAATTTAGCAGAATTATGAATCAGAGCCCAAATAAATGTGCCATCTGCACCAATCTGATTGGTTGGTGGATGTCAGGCACGAGGACCGAAGAACCAATAGTAACCCAGAACTCGGCAAAGCAGATGTCTTTATTAGACGGTTTGTAGTACAAACAGGCAGTGGTCCAATAATGGCAAACAGGAGCAATACGGGTAAGAAAGTTTATAGTAGTATAAACAGGCAAAAGTCAGTCCAAATAGGCAATGGTACAAAGCACAATCCAAGAACCAAAATCCAAATAGGATAGGAACTGATCCCAGATCAGCACTCATATACTGAGACATTTCAGCCTACCCCCAGTTGTTGTTTCAAGGGAAGCCCTCATCCATATTCCGAGCGGATTACAACTGTGAGACTCTGCAAATATGGACTCAGGTGTCCTGTACTCATATATTCACCAGTTAAAATGGCCAGTCATATAATCTGCTCTCTAAATGCAAGATCATTAGAAATCATTCTTAGAAATGGATTATACAACAATACCTTGTAATAAAATGTATTAACATATTGCAATACTTACGAATACAAATATACAAATTATTGTATGTGAAACCTATGCATCATTATATTTTAAGTCCTCATACAATATCATAATAGATATACCTCATCTGTGTCTAATTTCACACACCTACGGTCATTCCAGTTCTTAAAGGTAAAGTCTTCTCTATGGTAAACTGGTATAAGTGAGCTTGATGATCTAAGATTGGGGCTATTGTGAAGCTTGGCTTGGCCTTGCCTGTATTTTAGATGCATGGAGTAATTAGCCACTGTGAGTGTAGTGATGCAAAAACACTACATCCCGGTCACCAGCAGAGCCAATATGACATGAATAATACATGCTCTCAACTCCATTATATGGTACTGTTTGCACTGTTTATAAGCTGTAGCATAGGAATTACAGTTAGCTACAGTAGGTAGGTTTTCTGCATGTCTATGCATTTGAACAAGGCCCTTAACCCTGCATTGCTCCATGGGAGGATTGTCTCCTGCTTAGTCTAATCAACTGTACGTCACTCTGACAATTAATGTAATGTAATGCAATGAAGGAAAACATGAAACATAATTAGGTAAGTTGCATGGTTGTTCATTCCAGGTATTTATATTACTGTACATTACATTCATTTATTTTCATACCCAGAGCAACCCGCAAAGAGCCACATAAGTACATTCAGCTGATTTTTGCCAGACCAGGTTTCCCTGAGCAGAGATGGAACATCACTAAAATACCAGTGCAAGTTCACTATGCTGACCATGACCATGAAATTCTAAACACATATAGACAATGTGAAGCCATAAGTCGAGAAGCAAACTAAAGTCCAAACTAAATTAGGACAAAAGGAAAAGAGTCCCCTGGGTGGAGATGGGAGATGCAGTCTGGGAAGTTAATTCCACTATGGAACCAGTAAAGACGCCATGGCTAATTTTTTTGATTTAGTATGAAATGTATTACGTAGTAGTTTGCGAACACAGCCCATCTCTTACAAAAGTTTATTCACAGGTTAATTATACAAATCCATGAAAAATAACCAGACAGTCCATACAGTTCACTGCAAAGGAACCGGAAATGCCCAGGAAAAATTATACGTGGGGAAGAATTGTACACTACACCAGGCACTTATGGTGGCAGAACAGAAAGAACTCGCCACAGTGTAGTGATTGTTGTTTTATATTAATACAAAAGCCTAAATGAGAAACATTTAGCTTGTTAAATTAATAATTATATAAATAACAGGGTTGCCAACTCTCACACTTTTGGCGAGACGTGCTTTCAGGGTCTGTCTCACGCCACCCAAACACATCTTAAGCCAAATAAAAAGGCTAGAAAGAAAACAAAGCCACACCCTGAGTAAACAGATTATGTTTACATTTACAGGTTCATAAACACAACAGAGAGATTGTCGATTAGCTACCTACCCCCCCCCCCCCCCCCATATGTAAACCATATTTACAAATCAACTTGCACAGCAAGTTGATGGGTTCAAGGCTTGATCTATTTCCCCATCCCTATTCAGTAACATGTTCCTACTCTAGACTGCATTAAGCTTTCATTCAGTAATAAAATAAAACTTCAGCCTCTTAACCCTACCCACATTATACTCAAGTCCCTTCCCGTCGAAAAGAAAATTTTCAATTACCCGCAGAGAACCTGGTTGCTTTACATTCAAACACCTGACCCCAATTGAGCCCCGGCTTTGTTCCGTGGAGTGACAGTCTTAACTCTTGTGTGAATGGCCTCTCCTGCCACGTAATTGGCTGTGACGGCAGCCTTTCATCCTTGGGCCCGGCCTTGATTTGGCTGCTTGCCGAAGTCCCGGCTCCCACAGCTGTGATACAGCTCTGAGGGTGTTCTTCTCGGCAGAAATAGCGCATTACTGTGGGCAGGCCCAGCGTCGCCGGCCATTACAGAGATCAGGTACTAAAAAGGTATCCAGGATGGTTGTAAGAGGAGATAAACCTATGAGTTATAGTTGCTTGTGCAAAGAATTGACAAGTCTGTCTAGTAAAGGGGGATTGATGGGACATGAGCCTCGTACTTTCAACTGAACTCTCTGTGACGTTCCTTTTTTATAAATCAATTTAGATATAAATTTTAAATGTTAACAGTTAAGAGGATTTTTAAATAATTGTTAACAAAAATTAACAAAAAAAAAAAGTTAAATTCGACACATACCTTAAAGTGCTCAGTTAGTGTATCTGTACACCAGCTTGTTTAAATATTTAAATTAGCCAATCATGGGGCAGCAACTAAATGCATAAAAGCATGGAGACGTGGTCAAGAGGTTCAGATGTTGTTCAGACCAAATGTCAGAATTGGGAAGAAATGTGACTTGTGAAATGTGAAATCGAAGTGACTTTGACCATGGAATTATTGTTGGTGCCAGACAGGGTGATTTGAGTATCTCAGAAACTGCTGACCTTTTTCACACCATTTGCAGAGAATGGTATGAAATCAAAAAATATCCAGTGAGAAGCAGTTCTGTGGCCAAACATGCTTGTTAATGAGAGAGGTCAGAGGAGAAGCTGACAGGAAGGTGACAGTAACACAAATAACCACACATTACAACAGTGGTATACAGAAATGCATCTCAGAACACATAACGTGTCAAACCTCTAAGTGGATAGGCTACAGCAGCAGAAGACTTAAGTCTAAAATAAGTCTAATAAGTACCTAATAAAGTGCTCACTGAGTGTATATTTTTGACAACCTTATGTTTGTAGTAAAATAACTATAACGTAACCTATTTCAAATGGCAATTTGGAAACAAATTCATCAAAGGAAGATGAAAATGTATTTTCTGTGCTATCAGAGTGGTATTTTAAAGCAGTAGGCGCCCCTCACTTTCATAGCAATTCATGTTTCACAGGGGAATACATTTTTTGCTTATAAAAACATAAAACTGTTTAAAATTAATTGCTAATAGTTAATTGTGACTAATCAATGTCTTAACCCATAGCATTTATCTTAAATAGGTTGCTTCCAACAGACCCACTAAAGAAACCTTCCATAAAGAATGGGCAAATTTACACCTGGACCAATACTACACATTTCCACCGAGAGCTTTTTCCAGACCGAAACAATTACGGCCAATCAGTGCATTCAATTAAATCGGCCAACTTTATTTCCAATCGGATGATTTAATTAAGGGAGCGACGGGCATTTATCTCGGGTAAGGACTTTTTCCCCATAACACAGAGGGTAGGTTGTAAAGGTCAGAGTCCCAGTTGCCTTATCAGAGCTGCGCCATCACCGGCTTATTAAAGCAGGCTTAAGAGGAGGGTGAGGGCACGGGGCGGGGGACAGCAGAGGTGAATCGATGGCCTGCGGACATGTTAAACACGACCCCCCCCACCCCCCTCCTCCCGGAGCTCTGGTCCCACACGCGCCCGGGCTCCCCGTCCCCGCAGCCAGCCTTTAATAAAAACTCCCAGAGGTCTCTTCCGGAAGGCTCCGCCCCAGAGGGCGACCAGCGTCCTACCGCCCAGGAAATAATGGAAAAGCCCCTGTAGCCGGGGGGAGATTTACGGCACGTTATTGTGGCCCGGAGTGCGCGGACAGCCCCCCCCCCCCTCCTCCCCGCCGCCCACCCCCAACCTTCATCAAGGCCTTTGAACAAAACTGCCCGGCCAGCTGCTCCCGGGCTCCGATTGTTAGCGTTAGCCGCGGAACCGGCTCGGCCGTTGTCAGACGAACGGGGGGGACGGGGGGCGGCTTTAAGACGGCGGGCTACTCTAAACGCAACCGAACTTTCAGTTTCGAACAAAAGACAAACAAAAAAACACGGCGTTTTGAGTTTGTAGGGCTCGGCGTGTTCAAGCCTTTAGTCGGAGAGGCAGGCCGCGGTTTCAGCCCACCCTGCGGAGGTACCAACATGCTGCGCACACCGGCTTCTGGGGGGTAATTACGATTCGGGGTGGGTTTTGGATTGTTGGAAGGGCTCACTCTCAATCTGTTTGTGGACGTTGCCCCTCTTTTGAAAGGGTGGGGGGGGGGGGCTCCCCTTGATTAGCCACGCTCTCGGGCATGGGGGGGGGGGGGGGGGGCTTCGAGTCCATCGGAGGGGTCTCAGCTGTCGGCGTGTGGCGATGAATTACACGTGGCGAGAAGGTGTTGACAGGAGCAGCTGGACATCAGAGATCAAGGGAAAGTGGAGGGGATTCGTTAAGGGCCGGGCCAGCACGTGGTGGAGGCTCAATGCGCCATCTGCTGGAGGATGGGGGAACTGCAGGTCAGCTTTGACAGTGAGAGCAGGGCCATGCCTTCTACAATACTACCCTTGCTGCGTCTCTGGATATGCACACTGGTACATCATTTTACACTGTTTGTGGTTTGTTTGGTTGTTTGATTTGCACTTAGTTATTAAAAAAAGAGTATGTTCCATTACAGTATTTTCTCTCCCTTCATAAAAAGGATGTGTTATGAAGGTTCACTGCCATATTTCTTCCATAAAATAAAGGTAGTATTTTAAATGAGTACAACTAGGAAAAGTCGATGAACAAATTTTAATTATGTATAAACATGCCTACAGTCTAAATAAATTCTACATTCTTATACACTACAAAATCCAACACAGGCTGATGGTTGCAAATATTGGTATGCATTGCGTTTCTGACTTGACTGTTCAGAAGAAATAGTTCTGTTTGTAAAGCGTTGAGTGTTTGTTTTTTGTGGTATTACTGCAGAAGGTTTAGCGGATGACTGCTCCTTAATGATTTCCCCTTGTTAAAATGTCAGCCTTTTCCCAGGGAGATACTCTGCAATGCCACCTTCCTCTGCATTTGATCTTCAGTAAAAGGCTTTACGGAGCTTCCGTAGCATTTTAACCCTCTCAAGAGAAGGTTTTTGGGAAGGTTTTTTTTTGTTCTAGAGCCCCACATCAATGTTCTAGAACTCTGTTGCTTTTAATTACCACGTGTTACTGAATTACAGTACAGCTGCATTTGAATGTTCAGTCAAGAATATCCTAGAATCACATATGATACACCTTAAAAGGTAGAATAGACATGTCTGGCCACTCTAACATAGTTCCATTTCTCAGGGAAACCTTTTGTGTTAATGCGGCTACAGCTAAAATTCTAAATAAAATGTTACATGATACGTGCAAGCACGCACACACAAACGCACAGGCATGCATACACACACAGGTATGCAGGCACACACACACAGGCACACGTGAGCCGACATGTACACACACACACAAACCACATGTGTAAGAATTACTGCTAACTGCATGTCATTTCCATGGAAAATGATTTCTGCAGAAGACACATTAGTGGATTTAATGGTGAAGTGAGCCGTAGATTTTTCCCCTGCCCGGAGGTCAAGGGAAGGTCTATTGGTGCGATTTCACCATCCATCGTATTAATGAGTTGCCTCAAGGTGCAAATGATATTTTAATAGGTGTTACTTAACTCAAGCAGTCCTAACACTCGAAACCCCTCACATTTACAAAAAAAATAATTCCCCTGCTTGTTAGAATAAGTAATTACCATGTATGGAGACTTGTGCAAATAGCAATACATTGCCAACTAGCAAGTCTGGTGTTAATTTCATTTTATCAATGCTTGTGTAAGAAACATTATTTCTCCTTTCGGATTGGTCAGCACCTCTCCGTTGTTTTGTCTCTGTAGCCAATTGAAATGGCTCATTGGAACTGAATGCAAGCTTAAACAGCTCCCAGATGCTCCAACCTCAGGCCTGCTTAATTCATAGCACACTCCATTTTAATTTTCCAGTTCATTTTAATTGATTTGTAAATGAGTTTCCCCCTTTTTATTTGCTTCTTCGGAAACACGCTGTAAAAATGTCAGCATCTCTATAAACAGTCTCTCGATTAATGGTATTCCGATAAATAGTATTCGTACGCTTCCTGACAAAAGAGCCTTTATCTCAGAGCCAAGACTTCCTCTGGCCTGCTAATGACATCGCTGGAAGCAGCTTTCAGACGTTTGCGTCAACAAGTGCAGAGGTGGATTGCGATTGGTAGTCGGCAGCGAAGCCTGGCAGTTAGGCAGCTGGGGTTGCAGCTCCCTGGTTGTGGGGTTGCTTCATAGCTGGGGCACTGGTGTAGTACCCTTGAGCATGGCACTTAACCTAAATATCCAGCAGTACAAATTAATTCTGTGTCAAAAGATCGAAATCTGTGTAAATCACATTGGATATGAACGTCCACTAAATTCTTATGATGTGGGTGTCTCGGTGGCGCAGCCTGTAGAGCACTGACCGCATGCTCATTGCGAGCCGCGACGTCGGCGGTTCGAATCCGACTGTCTGACATTTGTCCGATGTCTTCCCCTCTCTCTCGCTCCCATTCTTCCTGTCTCTCTATACTATATACTGTCCAATAAAGCTGAAAAACGGTCAGTAACATTATCTCGTAAGTATTAACTATGTAGCTTTGCATGAGTTTTTATGTCTGTCCTTTCTATGATGTTACAGTAAATATTTTGATGTCATGTTGGCTTAAAATAGTATAACAAGCAGTATATCTAAAATAGTGTGACAAGTTCTGAATACCTGCACCCTTGTTTTTATTTAGGTTTGTACAATAGCAGCTTCACAAAGATCCTGGGCCTGAATGGATTACTCTATACCTGTTTGTTGACTGTACCAAATGTCAACAATAAAGTGGTTCCAATATGTACTGTGCTTTGTTTCCTGGGCACTCGCTCATGACACTGTTGTCTTTGTACGAACCTAAATAAAGGAACACAAACTCCTCACATCCTGCGACTGCCATCTTCTATTGAGCCAACCCAGAGGACCACAATGCAGGCTTTACCGTTGTTGCTAGATATTTTTTATATATTTTTCCAATTATTTTTTGCAGTCAGCTTCGAAAAGGCAATGACTACTGGGAATGGGAAGTGTGCTCCGATGCAGACCTGAATTTTTGGTCCTCCCAAGTACAACAAGAGAGCTTCCTCTGAATTCGATGTGTACTTGCCAGTTCTGTACTTGAGTTTGGGATGCACTTCACATGGCCGTTAACTTTCACGCATTGATTTACACACTAACTAGCCCACAAGTCTGCAATTTTAAACACGGCCAGAAACTTTTTCATGGAATTCATTTAGATTTTTTTAATGCCCCCCTCCCGCCCACCAGAAAATACTGCACTCAATCTAAGCCCAATGAACAGTATAAACAGTATAAAGTATATCTTTTTTATAGTATTGTCCCATGGTATCCGCATTTGTTACACTAAACTGCCAGGACCCACCCAGCTGGCCTTGCTGAACTGAAATAAACTAATAAACCCATGTAACTGTAAACATACTGCAAAACAGCACGTTATATTTAACTGTTTGCATCTCTCATGGCACAGTCATTAAAGGATACTGTTGTCTCTCCTACTTGTTCTAAATATCACCACTGTGTCCAATATCCTCATTAACTATGGTTATTTCAGTCCTGTTTAAGTCCCTGAGATTTGTTTGATGCACTGAATTAATACTGTGCTATTCACACGTCTGGTGGGACATGCTGAACTGATATTCTACCCTGAGCACTGGTATAGATTGGTGCGGTTATTACCAGTCTATTTTACCAATTATCTGCTCGTTTTCACTTTTAATTAGTGAACAAACTGTTATTCACGTCAGAGGGGCGACATCGAACACAACAAACTCAAGCCATTCAGGGCGCGAAAGACGGCATATTTATTTTACGGTACAGGAGTTTCTATTGCACTAATAAGATTGCACTGTTTATTGCTTGGGCAGTGCAGCTCTGCCAATAAGCTCTGTGTATATAGTAAAATCAATTGCATTATTGATCTGTGATGACTTTGAATTAGACAAACAGTTTAGATGAACAAATTCTGACCCTGTCTAGTGTGAGTGAAGAGACAAGAGAGTGGATGAATTCAGAGACAGAGAATGTTGAACTGAAAGCTCAAATCAAATTATGATACACGCCCGAATTCGATATGTGTAAAATTCTGCACAAAATTCTCAATGCCCTTTTCCTTATTGCCATTACTTCTATCACTGTCACAATCCAACAAAAAAAAAGAAAAAGAAAAACATCATTATTACAAAATACAGTATATACTTTGAAGATGTATATATTTGCAATTAAAAGTATATATATATATATATATATCTTTTTTTTAATCTACATTTTAATTAAGTGACATTTTTACCACATTTATCGTTAGTCATAATTCAGACAGTGTTTTTCACTGCAGAGTTGAACAGACTGAATTGTATAATGCAGTAGTACATTCCCAGCCAACACAAAATGTTCTCACAATGTTACCAGAATGTTTGGTCATTTTCATAACATCGCCTCTGCATGCCAGCAACATTGTGAGTTATGTGCTAGCTGGGTTCACAACCCAGTTTCAATCATGATCCATTGAATAAAATTCACAAGAAATGCAAATGCTTGAGGTGTGAATGGACAGACATCAAGGTCCACACCAGACTAAAAAAGTCCAACTCCACTCCTACAACCAGCGATACAGCTCTCCAAAGTCATATGCAGTGGCACAGGTATATTCCCTCTGGGATCTGTCCGATTCAGGATGTGACATTACACAGCGTGTTGGAATTTACTGAAGCACATTTCCACGAGTCCACAACGAAGAGCTGGGTTCTTCATTGTAAGCAGGTATTTAATTAGTCCAAGTTAATTAGGGCCGCAAAAAAATTAAGTCAGGGCCGCAGACCGGTGCAAACCCTCGACCATTCAATTGTGATTCAATTGAATTGCAGGCAAATGATTGGCCAATGGAAAGCGGTGAAAACATGCCTGGTTCCAGAAAGAGGTCAAAGTTCATCGCCCGTGTCCTGGGGGCGCTCAGGAAATTGCGGGGAAGAGGCCTCGCAGGACCGCACAGGGGTCGTCGGCCTCATTACGGGAGATGTCCATCACTGTAAGAAATCACTTCCTCGTCGTTTTCATTCAGTTAGTCGGCTGCTTTAATTGGGTGTGGTTGCTTGTTTGACCTGCCTCCACCCCCGCAGCCCTGGCACTGGTGTCATGGCAACAGTCAAATCAATCCTGCCAGACTCAGAGCTGGAACCCACACGCTCCGTCTGGAGGCCGGATGCAGAATTGCACATAAGTGGCTCTCAGCAGCATTAATCTACCGACACCAATGCCGGTCTGTGTATTAGAATTGCCAGTAGATCTATCCACAAATAGCTGCATGAGAGGGCACTGAATTAAAACTTTCCCTTCTGAGACTCATAAGCAGGACAATTAAGCAGTGCTCAGCACCCTTGTTGACTTAATTGGATTAGCTATAACAATATATGTATGTTTATATATATAAGTCTATAAGTATTCGGACTGTGGTACAACTTATTTTGGCTCTAATCCGGCACATTATAGTTGAAATTAAAAAATGAATATGAGGATAAAGTGCAGACTCTCACCTTTAATTTGAGGGTATGCACTAAGGAAGCGATTGAGTGCACTTGACTAATCAGAAACAGCTGAGAAGCCAACTGTCCAATTACTTTTGGTCCCCTAAAATGGAGGGGATCTGTTGGTGACAGTCTGCACATTAACCTCATATAGTGTACAGTACTGTATATAGTTTCATTTCAAATCCAATGTGCTAGAGTACAGAGTCAAAAGAGAAGAAATTATACTACTGTCCAAATAGTTACAGATTGCACTGTACTGTATATACAGACAAAATACATTTTGTATCAAAGAATTCAAAGCAGTAAAAGCTCTCAAAAGCAGGCTTCGAGGATTTGATAACCTGGTTGAAACTTGTATGGAGAATAGGAGTCTGACCTCTAGGGACAATGGTTAAGAAATAGACATAATTATTTAAAAGCTTACATCAGCCAGCCGCCCGAGACACACAGCCATTAATGTTGTTGTTGTCCTTACCTGTCCCTAAGCATTGCCATTGTGTCTAATATTATCATTAGTCAAAGCACTTTTGTTGTTAATTTGGTTCACAGGATTTCAGGACACACATCTTTCCAAAGCATAGCTATCAGGTTTAAAATTCAAATTCAGTTCAAGTTGCATTATTATTTTTACCTTGTTTAACCAAAGTATTGTGGAGGCATTGCATTTTGAAGGTATCATTTATAAAAAAAACCCCACTGCTATACACGTTTGACCAGATTATTAAATGCTACAACGAATATTTAAGGACACGTTTTTCTCAACCTAATGAAACAAGTAAATATAAGATGATCTAAATATTCCTAAAAATGCTATTTCTTTACAAAAGTAATTAAAAAAATATATTTTCTAATACATAATTCCTCTGCCACACTGCATTCATCAAATGGATACAATGATTTATAACCAAGCTGTTTTGGTTTTGTTGCCTAATAAGTGCACACTGTACCTATGTAAAGACACTGTGTTAAATAAATGGAAGCATGTACATCATAATGACCAAGTGGCAGGCTGTGGTACACAATAAACAACTGTATAGAGCCAGTGTACTCGGGCTCTTTACTACTCTCTACTACTCTATACGACTCTATACGACTCTATACGACTCTATACGACTCTATACGACTCTATACGACTCACAATTCTGATCCCATGTAACACTGTGAGAACATTTTGTGTTAGCCGGGTTGCACCTTCCGCTGGCTTTACACCCTCTTACTTTCCTTAATAATCTGATCACCTTCACTCGCAGGTGAGCATGTACAACTATGGTTGCCCTGAGATCCTGAAGGAGGGGCCACTGCACCTGTGGGCGTGGCTTTGGGCTGTGAGTGACAGCTCCTCCAGGCACATACAGCCACACACATAGTGACATATGTGCATATGTTTGTAATTAGTTCTTAAAATAACGATAAGAATTTTCTAAAGAACATATAAATTGTTCCTGCTTCACAAGTTTTCAACTTGAGATAAATCATTTTGAAGGCAATTAAATGAAAAAAATGACTTTGTATTCCCATACCAGTTAATGACATCATGTTTCAAACATTCAGCATCGTTAAATTATAGCACACAATGTCAGACAATGGCTGTTATTCATTCATCGCTAATTAGAGATTTATGGTTTACTTTTGTTTTACTGTAATGGCGGCCTTGAATTGTCCTTGCCTGACAAAGATGCCCAGAGTTTTTTTTTTTGGTAAAAGCATGGAAATTGTCATTATCCAACATACAATCTTAGAAATGACAAAAAACTTTGTCAATTGATATGTCCCCCATGAATATCATTGTTCCATAGTTGCTTAATCTAAAACATTTGTCAGTGCCTTGAAATTGAATTTATTCAAGATGTAGAAGATTTTTTCTTTTAGAAAGATTACTCGTTAAATGAGGAACAAAAAAAAAAAAATCTAAAGCGATCTAATGCTTAAAAAAAGATAAAGAAGACAGCCTAAACTTACTGTAGAAGTGAGCCGTTGTACTGCCCAATTTCAGTACTATTAAATCATAAACTAGGAAAGTTTTTGGTAGATAGTTATTCCTCTTCACGCTATAGCCTTAGAGTATGAGGAGCAATAAAAAATAAAAAAGACCGCAAACACAATAACAAAAAGCACAGGGATTTTGCAAAAACAGGATGGGCAGAGTCTATTTAAAGGCAGTTTGGAAGAGGAGATATCCTGGTCTGTCCTGTGATTCCAAAGTGACTTCCATAGGGGCACTTCCCCCCTCCACGAGCACAGACTCCAGGCTTGAGACTGAGGGAAGGGGATAAAAGGGGGTACAAGGGGGTAAAAGGCAGACTAAGCTCTTTCAGGAGTGTGAAAGGGTCTTACCATGGACTCATCTGAAGCCCAAAATCAGGATGCATCAGTGGGACAAAATGAACCACAATAAAGCAGGTCCAGTGGAATTGTAATGTTAAATGTCATACCTACCTTTAGGTATGCTCTACTGATCAGTCATAAGTACCATAATGATTGAGGTTAATTAAGGAATTTCCAGTAAATCAAGGCATCAATATGCAGGCCATATAATATTATCATGAACTGCTCATGCAATTTATGCATTTATTTTCTTCTACATGCACTATACAAGAAATTACCTAATAATTAGCCTCATTGTTCATATAAAAGGAATATATTTATAAAAGGAAAACAGCATATTGTCTTTTCACGATTCCTAGCTTATTTCCAGCCATATGCAATTTTAAAGCGCGTTCTACCTTCTAATGGGTCCCTGAAGGGAGAGGGGTTAATTGATCCAGCTGTCGGCAGCTTTTACACACGATTTGGAGAGCAGCTGTCCCGGGCGGCTGTTAATGAAGAAGGTGTTTAACAAAGCACCAAACAGAAGCCTTTTTTTTTTATTTTTTACTTTTCATACCAGAAGCAGTCAGAAACAAAGCCTGCTTTTCCATTTTTTTGATGTTTAAGAGAAGTTGATCATTGATTTATCTGTAAAACACTGTAAAGTGCTGTTTTGTCTCCTCATTTGTAAGGTCTAGAAGTACCCCGGGGGGCCCCCTCACAGACCGGTTTCTGTTTCCTAGGCTCTGAAGAATAAACACAGCAGATATCAAGGTTTGGCTGTGAAGAATAAACACAGCAGATATCAAGGTTTGGCTCTGAAGAATAAACACAGCAGATATCAAGGTTTGGCTCTGAAGAATAAACACAGCAGATATCAAGGTTTGGCTCTGAAGTATAAACACAGCAGATATCAAGGTTTGGCTCTGAAGTATAAACACAGCAGATATCAAGGTTTGGCTCGGAAGAATAAACACAGCAGATATCAAGGTTTGGCTCTGAAGCATAAACACAGCAGATATCAAGGTTTGGCTCTGAAGCATAAACACAGCAGATATCAACGTTTAGCTCTGAAGTATAATCAGACCAGATATCAAGGTTTGGCTGTGAAGTGCTGGTGAAAATATCTGCTCTCCACAAGTCACAAGAACACTTGCATGAATGAGGCATTTACACAGTAAAATGTTCTCTTTCTCTGTGATTATGTGAGTCCAAATGTGATCAAATGTACTCTGTCAGAGAAAAATGTAATCTCTTACAGCTGATTTAACACTGAACATTTTACTGTGCGTTTCATTACAGTGCCTAGAATACAGAAAAGTGGCTTCATTTCCATACATACCTATTGTGATATCTTTTTGATATTTGATATTTTTGATATTTAACAACAATTATTCAGAATCTTTTTTTAAATATGAGTACAGTACAATGCTATATAGTTCACTGAATTAGTGATGTCCAAAATACAGTGAACATGAAATAAAGCAGTTAAATTCAGGTTGTGAGCACTGAAAATAAACGGCTTCTTCTAACTGCTCAGCCTAAAATTAAAATCTGTTTACACAAGTAGAGCTAGAGGTGTTACTTCTCCAATTATTCATTTTGTAATTGGATTGTGTTGATAGAGGCTGACTGGCAAGAAGCTCAGTTTTTATATAATTCCAGCTCAACTTCATATCAATTCTGCAATCTGATTACAGAAACTGCACCACAGGCAATTCTTACACCCCCCAGCCTTCCGTGGCAAATATTGAGAAGTTAACCAATAACAATTTATCTGGCAGGTCTGGCTATCAACATATTAATAAAAATTGCGGTCAAGGTTCATGCAGTTCAGGAAAACATAAGTAAATACATTTAACCCTAAAAGGTATTGTACTTATGTGTACTGCCTAAAACATTAAAAAGGCATAACCTTAAAATGCATTCACAACACTCTTTATAGGATCTAATTAATCAGGAAAGCACCATCTAATCGCATATTTGACCAAAAGGGTTCCCACTCTCTCAAAATCAAAAAAATAAATAAAATGTAATTAAATTAGTAAAACTGAAGTGACCAATTAAAATATCTGCTAGAGTATTGACCTTTTATTGAACTGCAGTTCGGTAAATGCAATACCATTCTTTTCCCCATGCAACATATCAATCAATCTCTGTACTCTGTAATATTGACATATAAGATACAGGATGGCTGGGCTGATTATTTATGTACATGCTCTTGAAAATTTAAAATAAAAGTTCATAACAAATAACCAAACAAACCACAAGTGGGATCTCATGAGAAGAGCATCATACAAACTTGTCTCCAACGGATTTTTGACGTATTGTCAAAAATGAAAACAATGCAAACTTAATTTTCTTTCATCTCTTGGCAAGACTACAAACTTCTACTCCTGTAGTTCCATACACTATAGCGACGTGATGGTGAGAACTGAATAACAAACGCAGTTATCATCAGGCAACAAATCACTGACTTGAGCACACCACTCAAACAGCTTAAACAACAACTGCCCTGCCAAGCAATACATCAAGATTGGCTCTCGCGCTCCCACCATAGCTTCAATGGAGAAGAGATAAACAAGGTGCCAGACACTCCCAAGGCTTTCTGCTCTCTACTCATTACTGCAAGAAATCCATGAGTCAGACAGGCTCCAAAAATCCCACGCATGTAAACAACCGCAACCCCACCCCTCTACCCACCGCATGACCCCAAAACCTTATCAAGGACCCCAAACACCCTGTTTATTACAAATAAGGAACAGTAAACAAACAAGCTTGTTTTCCCCCTGGTAAATGTCACCGGTCTTCTGAGAAAATTCAAGCGGCTGAGATTTTGTGTTCCCGCTCAGCTTTTCGCTCGATCTGCCAGACTCTTCCGGCCCGATTACCCGGAGACGTCAATTTCAAAGAGACATCTTAATAGTGATGTCAACAAATTAATTAGATGTGTTAATGAGCTAAAGGCAACTCAAATTAAATTAATGCAGTAATGGGCGCAGACAGCGAAATTAGCTTCATTTCCTCTAAATGAGTCTGAAGTGTACACAACAGCTCAGCCTTGCTCCAACACTCCCATCCCCCCAAAGCTAATCAAGAACTACATTGCAATTAGCTGCTTAATTACAGGAGCTCTCGGCTCAGAAAACCCAGCACCATTAAGTAATGGCTGTTACAGCGTGAAGCTAGGCGGTATTTTCTTCAAGAAAAAAAAGCAGTTTTGTACGTAATGGCCTCGAGGGACTTTAGAGGGCCACAATTTGCCAAGGAAAATGAAACTCCTTCTCTGGCTTCCATCTGAAATCTGTTCAGAGAAACAACCAGCCAGACAAAGGCTTTTAACTTAGGGATTCATAGCCGATTGATCTGTACACAAGTACCACAATTTTGTCAACTCCCTGCTCCATGAAATTGTCCAGTTCGCTGGGACAGATTATGGATGACTGAGGCTTCTCCATTTTTCAAGAGCGGATCATCTCGCAACACCCCCAATTTTTCCCAGCACGGTCTGGGTGCAGATGACCAGACTCTGGCTCATTTGTAACCTAGCTAGAAAACAAACACAAAGAATAAGGAAGCCTGTTTTTGAAGTAGTGTGTTGAAATAACAGGCCTTTCTAGAAGGATGCAATTTTAAATCACCCTCTGATCAAACGCAGTCAATTCACACCACTGAATTCAATCACATATGCAGAAAATGAGAGAAATATTGTGTGCCTCTGGACCAGTCAAATAAACTCTCTGTGGGAGAGGCTTCATGAGCTAATTCAGTACTTCATTGCTCTAAAAGACTAATTAATCCCTTCTCCCAGTTCACAATGGGCTCCAGGGTGGCAACACATTGAGCAATTGCCCATTATTACAAAGACACTCATCACGCCAAACTGTGCCTTAGCAACAGCGGCTCCCCCAGTGGAAGGGAAATATTATTTCCAGAGCGAGGTCGAAAAGTCTGGCAGCTCCTCACACAGGAGAAAGTGAGCAGAGAGAGCGAGTGAGACCTGCTCCAGAACGGCACGAAAAGCGACATTGGAATTAATCTAGAAAAGGCCAGAGCATGCTGGATCGCCAGAATGCTGTGGAAGCTAAAGTACAGGCAGTGGGATGCGTAACCCCGTGAATCGGGTCTTTCCAGGATGCCTTTTGTGTCCAAGGTCTTTTTTTAAGCTTAGAAAGGGAGATGACCCAGACTTGATTCACAACAAAATAATCACTCCTGTTTGAGTCAATTGTCATTTGGTCTCTTAACATTTGTGTTTACTGATCATGAAATGAACACATCAGCAGTGCGAGATTCAAAGAGAAAGCATAATTGAAATTAAAATTTGGAAACAAGATGTCATACACGAGCTAGCTTGCTCGACATGAGTAAATTAATATGTTTAGATTTTTAGATTATTAGCCAGAGTGGCAAAAATTAGTTTTGAACAGAATGCCAAAACATTTGTAGCTTATTTCATCCCGCTATTTCCCACTTCTCTGTCTTCCATGTCATAATAAACTATGAACGGGCTAATTTACAATGTTACTACTGTTGGCATACCTGTCATACTGTGGCAAAAGAGGCAGCAATCCATGGGCAGCCAACCACTGCATAAACCATATCTCGCTTTCCATAGAAAGGTAGAGTAATTATTTTGACAAACGTTAAGAAGACACACACAGAAAATATACAATCCTCTCACAGTTCTGATGCATGCGTCATCTTTGTGGGTCACTATGCTTCTTATTATTTAAAGCAGCCCTGGTTTTGGGCTGAGGTCCTTAATAGTAGTCTACCCCCAGACTGCCAAGTCTCCATCTGTAGTGTACTGCCACCAAATCCGCTCCCACGGTGGGGTGCCTAACAAATCTTTTGTCCCACCTCCAGACCTGGAGCGTGTTCAATCTTCCTGTCAGCCAAGGCTGTGCAAGCAATAAACACCTTTAATTAATCTTTTTTACAACATGCCAGGGAATCCTCATTTACTGGAGATGGAATGATGTTTTAGAAAATACCCACAATGTTTCTGAAGCAGAATAATGTTCAAATAATAAGTGGATGCTAATGAGTGGAATCCACGTTCAAATCAAATGGATCAAAATTGGGTAAATAAATTGATTATAGATGATGATTACAGCAGTTAAGAGAACCTGCATGGTTTTTCTATTATTATTATAACTTTTTTATTTTGGTTGTCAAATGATACTGCACAAAGAAACAAAACAGTGCGAAGTCTCATCAGTTCTCTGCATAACCATGAAAAAAAGTTTATTTTTAAATCTCAGTAGTATGGTTTTGGCTTGCTGGGATTAGGAATGAACTTTATTAGTTGCTGACATATATGAAAGTCTGATAGTACATAGATCAGAGTGAAAGCGAATGTGTTCTTAATTTTACAATCATACATTAGTATAGTTACTCAACAGAATGCTGGTATGATGAGTGCCGCACAGTACCACCAGTCCCGAACAGGGCCGCCATTTTGAATCTGTAAATCACACGCCGTTCAGCACGGCTATGCTGTCGGCCTATGCTTGTGAGGGAGGGTCCTCTCCATGCACCTATCCAGGGGAACGGGAACAAAGTGGCCCAGGTGGCGGCCCCGCCCAATGTTTTGCATTTAGTTATTTACCGGTTTTGAAAAAGGCGTCGCCGGGGGAACCGTGGTGTGAACCTGATCCGCTGACAGGTGTTCCTCCGCCAAGGTGCACCTGCCGCTGGGTCGGCCGAGGGTTTCCACGGAGACCTAGCTGTCGGCATTTTCTGGGCCGTGGCACTGTTGCGAGGGAGCCCCGCCCTGCAGACGCCATCTGCCTGGAACAGGCCGACCTGCTGAGAACGTTTAACGGAGGAAACAGCGCCGCCTTCCAACAGTACCCCCACGTGCCTGTAGCCCCAGTCTCCTCTGTCTTAAAACCGTAAAGAAATCAAATGACATTCTCTGCAAGGATCGAGAATCTGTCCGATGCGTCAACACCCTGTATTGTTGACCTCAAACGCACCTGGATTCAATCAATATTTTGAGTCGAAAGACCTTACGATGTTATTGCCCTAGGAATGGGCTTTGTTATGTCTTCTTATAACAGATACCCTGGAATTACTTAAAATAATAAATACAATACAATACTATTGTTTGGGAACTTGATACCTTTAAACTATACAATGTATACTTACTCCAGGTCCCTGTGATTATGAACTTAAATAAATGTGTTTATTTTATTATTTTTAGTCTGGCAAGTTCCGCGACCTCCTTAATGAACTTTCCAACTGTGTCTGCAAAGAAAGGGTTCTCACGGACACCGGAAAAACAAAGGGTTCACATGGAGGCCACTGAGACATCACCTGCCCCGCCCCTCCACTTAATGATACCTTTTCATAAGGAGGGGGAGTAAAAACACCTGAAGTGTTTGAAGCTAAATGAGTTTTTCGAATATAATAATTAGACTTTTTCCCCCCCCCTCAAGGTAAATTACCTGCACGCTAATTGAGCTGCATTCTAATTATAGACTTTTGCTCCTGGTCGGTTGTAAAGAGTGCGCTGTACTTATGGTTAGGAGATGTTAAACACGATAACAGCATGTCTAATATATGTACACCACATTTGAAAATTGATCTTATGTATATGTATATTATTGTTTAATATGCATGGGACATAACGGCTAGGATAATTGAATGCTCGGAGCAGCATTGTAGGCCATAGAGGCTTATACTCAGATTTTCCTGTCCTGTTATTGAAGTGAGTAAAACATTTAAGACTTTAAAATGAGCTTTTATCTGAAATACTGCAGCTTCCAGACCAGTGATCATTTTGTCAAGAGGCAACATTGAAATCCTAACTGACATGCAGCAAGTATGCTTTTTGTGTGGTGGATGTTGCACGCTTTTATACGGAGTATCCTTAACAGACAGTGCAATGTATCACTCTAATTAACGAGACAGCCCCGCAAATTAATGCCGATTCAAGTTACTCACGTGAAAACAGACAAAGCAGACACATGGAGGGTTTAATCGTTATGAAAGAGAGTTTAAATTAAAAACTAGCACTGCTGCGAATTGGATTCCCCTTCAAGAGCAGCTATGAAGAGTTTCTGAAGCAGGGGTGATCAAAATTAATGCTAATCCATCCCTGAGCATCATAAAAACGACAGAAGCATAGTTTCACCAGCGCTTGCTCAATAAGGAGCTGTTTCTTCTTAATTATCGTATCCTCAGTTTAGGTACAAATAAAATAAAATTCATCAAGCAAATTCTGGTTACTTCTGAAGGATCGTATATATGGAAAATAAAATAAATATTGTTAAGGGAAAGAACAGAATGTTTTTTTTCCATTTGCAGCAGCATGCGCAAATAAGTGTGCACTTCCTTCAAAAGCCTCACTTTCAGGAGTAATCCACATTGATACACAAGGCGATAGAAACACAGCAAAAGCCCGGTAAACCAGTAAAGAATGTGTCTTTTGTTTAATCCACCGAAGAAAAACAGGATGAAAAATCCAGCTACAAGAATAAAACCAGGCGATAGCCCATTATGTCTTTTAGTGCGATTGTACAAAAGCAGTTTTGTCATTTTAGCTGACTAAAATAATTATTAGATGTTCTCACACTTGCGTTCGCGCATTTATCTCTGACCCTCACGGTGAGCATTCTTCTCTCTCATGGCCGATCACATTATTTTCAGCTTCTCAATTGCCTTCTTATAATACTCGCCCAACTTCCCTGTACACAGCACTTCTGCTGTACTTAATAACACCAGACCTCAGACCAAAAGTCTGACAAAAATAATTTCCCAGTTAATTAATATGTAAATTTCACACTGTTTGTTAGTTATGCATTCATATTTCACCGAGGAGAGTGGCTGTAGGTTAAAAGGGATTTTCTGTGGATTCTGGACTGGCTATCTGCCAGATCTGGGGCAGTTCACAGTATATTATTTCTCAAGTAGACTGATTAATATATGACTGAGTTTGTGGCGCCAAACTCTGGATCATGGGAGAAAGCTTGTTATTTATTGCCAGGCCAGAGTAATTAAAGAGCATCATCTGATCTAAATTTGTAATTAAACATTTTAGCATAATCATACAACGCAGTAGGAATGCAAATAACTTCATTAACAGAAGTCAATAAATTAGTTATTTAGACTCTTTTGTCCCTTGCTTTCAACTGTAGCAGTCAACACTGCTTCACCCCAGCTGATTAAAGTGAATTGTCTTTGTTAATATCCATTGGACTAAATCAAATCATTTTCATATAAAATATTTGCATAAAATAACTGCATTCCTTTATACTATAAAATACATTCCTGCTTTGTTTGAACAGAATTGAGTCAATTTTAACCATGAACAGGATTAAATAAAACTTAATACAATTGCTCAATGGTAAGACGCCTTTCTAAAATGGCAACCTGCACACTACGTATCGTAGATTCTCATGTCATGCACGAAATATACATTCCAAGCCTGCTGGCTATGACCCAATGACAATATGCAGATAAATAATGTGACAAACCAACACTTGGCTGGACTCCTAGTTATAAATAGCAACACGGTACTTAAGCCAATGTGCCATGCTGACACCAAATTTAAAACTATTCTAGATATTTTATGACTCTACGTTCACGTTCACGCCTGTTTTCCGTTCTGGTTCCTCAGTGGTGGAATGACTTGCCTACCACTGTCAGGACAGCAGAATCCCTCCCCCTATTTCGACGCAGACTCAAAACACACCTCTTCAAACTCTACCTTAGTCCCCCCTCCTGATTTACCCCGCCCCCCCCTTCTGATACCCCTATCCCTGTCTAACCCCCCCCCAAAAAAAAAATAAAAAAAAAATAAATATTGCAATTATATGACGACTATATGTTTAGAACAGCAGTCCAGGTGTATTTTTCTAGTTCTGGATGTGATGCTTTGACTTGTGGTAGAACCTATGCACTTGTAAGTCGCTTTGGATTAAAAGCGTCTGCCAAATGAATAAAATGTAAATGTGAAAATGCATACCAGTCTTAGAAAATGATGCAGGGGAACTTGCATGGAGTTAACGGTATGTCTGCTTCATTACTCATCAGGCAAACCCTGTCCAATCAGATACCTGCAATCCACCTGCACCAGCCATGCTGTCCTATGGTGTGTCTCTTAGCTGGCAGAGCGGTATATTACTGCATGCAGCTCACAGGGGCCCAGTGCGTCAATGAGAGGCTGTCCTGAAATGAGGGAGAATGTTTTGGTGGTGAGAGAGGGCTACATTTGTGACTAGGCATTCCAGACGACCACCTTTGAGTTAGCTGACAATCAATGTAGCGAGCTAGCAATGCCAATGAGCAAGGAAATGGTATCTGCAGTTAAAGCCCAAGAAATGCAATTGGGTAATCAGATCTGAAAAGTTCTGGTTGCTTGTTCCCATCTCTTCCACCTAACACATTGTTTCTCTTTCCCAAATGGCCTGGGTGCATTATGCAGCTACCTTCATTTTGCCCAGTAAGAGTTTTCTTTGCTAGCTAACTAGCCAATTTAACTAACTCATATTCACTGTATTGAAGACATACCTGATTTACTTAACTATTGTTATAGTTATGATTAGCCTCGAAAGAGATTGCTGTAACAGCTAGTCAATACCTCTATAGCTACAGTACTGTGATGAGTGTTGCCTGTATCCAGGCCACACTCTCCTCAGTATCACACAGGACATGTGACTTGTTTATTATTGCTGTAGATAACAGCGTAGGAACATGCGTTTGTGCATGTATGTGCGAGTTTATGAGCAAGTACGTATGTGTGGGTTTGTAAATGTGCGGACGAGGACTCAAACAAGTTAATTGTGTATAGGGAGAGCATGTACACGCCGTGCGCTACAACATGGAAAAAGATGGAGACGCAGAGGTAGAGACAACCCCAGCCCCAGTGGAATCATTTTCCTCTCTCCGGAGCGGGTCTGAGATAGTAATTAAGATAAATCTACCTCAATATTCAGAATCTGCTATCGTCTAATTCATCAAAATTATGTAAATTATTTCTGTAGGGCAGCAGAGTTATTACCTTGATCGTGTCTGATTTACACAGATATTCATAATTTAATAATTCGGCATTTAAGTACTGTGTGGGAGTTGTAACACCTTTGCATTTTAGTTATGGGAAACAAAAAATATGCGCATACACAACCACAATCCATGTATAACAAGCGCCTTCCAGGTCACACAGTTACTTTGCTAAACATGCCCTTTCTAGGTATAATAATTTGTAATGTTGTTTGTATTTCCACAAATGTTCCTCACGTGAATTCTTGTCTTTCTAGTAGAATAACAGAGCTGAATTGGCATTTTCTGCATTTCAGTCTAACGCCATAATTTGATGAATTAAAGACCTGCGTTGCTGCTGATAATTTCGCTGGTTAATTAAGCTCTGAGGAGCTAATTAAGGAGTGGCTACTGCTTTGCTTGCTAATTGTTTTTGTCATTATTTTTATGGTGGCTTGGCAGCTGCCAGCTATGTGGAACTACCCTGCGAGGTGATGCGTCATGTGACCAGTCATGATGGTCCAGCCAGTCCTCTGAGACGCCCATCATTGCTCAGCAACTGAACCCAGGACCTAGCCTCCGGTCGAGGCAACTTTGGTCCACAGCAGTCCATGGAAAACATTCACTCGTGGAAACTATTTCGGATTTAAATCATCATCTCAGGGCTCCATTTTCAGAGCCTTGGTGCATGTAGGGCCTGGTCAGACCCACTTTTGCTAGTTTCATGGCAGACAGTTCAAGTACAAGGCACAAGGTTCAAAACGGACTAACTGGCTTAATTAATTAATAGGCGCGTCTTCGGCATAACATGTGTCAGCTTCCATTCCCTTTAAAGCCACCCGTGTTCTGAGCTAATGACTGAACTAATGCAATAATTCAAAATTTAAGATGGGCTGCTTGCCCATACATTCCTCTGATGCTGGATGTATCTGTCTCATGGCCTTTAGTGAACTAAAATGATCAAATAAAAATGTCTCGGCTGCCAGTGCATTCGAATTGGCGACCGAGCTCATTCCCTAACGGCTGTAGCTCGGTTGTCTTGGAGAAGTGTACTGTACAGCCATGGCACACACAGAGGGCGTGGGGGGGGGTCTAGTGTGCGGGGGGAGGGGAGGCAATGCTGAGACAGTGACAGAGAAGGGCAGTTCACAGGCCGTTAGAGACCAGGCGCTAATTAGGGTGAAGATAATTGCGGTCCATGACTCGATCACATTTAGATTTGCGGGGAGAGCTCGACACCGCCAGCCTCTCATCCAGATGACATTTCCCCCCCCGATCGTGATGTTCCACTTGGTACCTTTTAACCCCATCCACCACAGAACGCTTTCAAACATCGTCTATGGCTTTAAGAAAGCTCTGAACATGTCACATAGTTATCTGTAGTATCTGTGTCTGAAGCGTGTTGCTTGTTTAAATGACGCTGAACTGTTCCTGTTCTTCTCGTGACAATGAACTGAATTGTTTGACACAGGTGAGGGCAGAATGACGCTTCTTGACACAAAATGGGCAGAGCTGCCAAAGAGAATCAGCGACTCGGGGATCGACTTAAAACCAATCATTGAGTTTTGCTGTGAGGACACTTTGATTGGTTCACTGCCACCGATTGACAGATTATTGTACGGTAGCTGCACCCTTCATGGCTCCACGTTTGCCTCTCCAATTCAGAGGCTAGCTAGCCTGACTGAACAGTAAAACCTCTCAGAAATGATTCATCTTCCAAATATCCAGGACCTACAGCAACATAATGCATTTGATGTTTTTGCTCCCCTGGAATATTTCTGTTCATTTTATTTTTATTTTCTTCCTACATTTGGGCCTTGCCCTCCTATGTTAATCATTGTCTGTGGACAGAGAGTCCCCCACTGATGACTATTCATGATTCTGGCATGCTGCAAAGCCAAATACTGAAACATAATAATATATAGTTTTCAATACCATTCGAGCTGAGCACACAGAATCGAAAAAAACATGAATATCTCTGAGAGGCTCCCATCTTAATGTGCTTATGTGAATGACTAGGCTGTGAGTACCTATCGGTGGCTAACCTGCAGAGAGAGAAGTACAGGCCAGCTTAAGAGATCACAGGGACAGAAGCTTGTGAAAAGAGATAAAGAGCAAGAGAGACGGGCAGCTTTATCAAAGTGCTCCAGGCGTGATGAAGCGGTATCAAAAGGATCAAATCAGCTGGGGAAAATTCAATCAGCACTTACTGGCTAATGTATCCTCCTGTTAAAGTTCAAAATATCAGATCTTGTAAATTAATATGAAGTGAGGGAAAAATGTTTGCTATGGAAATATTGAACTGTACAGTTTTACAATAGCACAGGGAGTTGCACAGGATGTCAAAATGACTTTCGGCTGCACTGGACACACTAATGATGGAATCTTTTTATTTGTTTTGGGGGGGAGGGGGATTAGTTTGCATTCAGTAGTGACTCATTCAATAATGCATTACTGTCTAGCTAAGTTAACAATATTTGTTTTATTTAGCCACTTTTTACCATCTTAAATGGTAAGGACTGATATTACCGTTTGTAATTGGATAGGGAACCATTCACATATGAATATGCATACTGCAGTCTGCCAATAGTAGAAGAGCTGATGAATGTTGCAAAACATATGTTGTAACATGGACAAGACTGCAGAAAAATCTCTGCTCTCTGCACCATCAGTCAACATAAGAGCCTGCGACCAAGAGGACTAGCCTGATAACTCTATCAGTCATTGTGAAGGAATATCCCTCTGTTCACACAAAAAAAATCCACACAGGCATAGCTTCTGGCTAGCCAAGGCCCGCTACATGATTTGAATGGGAAAGCGGTGCCTGTCCAACTTTCTCCATTCAAATTCCTGTCTGTGGGAGGCAAGTTGGAGGCCTCTCTACCCAAAGTTGGCACGGGCTCGCTAATTAACCATGCAAGGAATTGGCCATGCTAAATGCAGGTATTCATCACACTGTAGCATAACCTTATTAACTTTTTAACAGGCACTAATTAAGCTTTCGACGATGTGACAAATTAGTGTGACGAATAATAATGAGACTGATAATTATTCAATTTCCATTATCTATTTATATCCTGATCCTTAGCCAGGATGCAGAACACTGGAAGAATGGATTCATCCTCCTTAATGTGTAACAGTGACACGGAACCTGTGAAACAGTAGCCCGAATGAAGCGTGTTTAAAAGATTGAGACCATCTATTTAGCAAAACCTTCAGTTTAACGATTGCACAAACCAGCAAGATCAGTTGTGATGAATGTACAATCAAAGAGACATTTCAAACCTAGGTCACATTTCGGTATAGGAATAAACGGCGTTATACATTACATGAAAATCCCTAGACAGATAATTCCTCTATATGCCAACACAGCATATAGACAGTACATGTCGTTATATTTACTGAAAAGCGTCAAAACATGACACAAAAGACTGAAATTTGAAAGGAAACGAGTTTTGTGCAATGAGACAGAGATAACCCTGCACAATGAGAGACAGATAACTACAGAGCCCCCCATGGCACCCAAGGTGAAGAGGAATCTCAATGTTGAAATCCGTACTCTAATTTTTTCCAATCTATACGCTCAATTTGCCAATCCGCACGCTCAGTTTGCCAATCCGTACGCTCAGTTTGCCAATCCGTACGCTCAGTTTGCCAATCCGCACACTCAGTTTGCCAATCCGCACACTCAGTTTGCCAATCCGCACGCTTAGTTTGCCAATCCGCACACTCAGTTTGCCAATCCGCACGCTCAGTTTGCCAATCCGTACGCTCAGTTTGCCAATCTGTACGATCAGTTTGCCAATTCGTACGCTCAGTTTTCCAATACGTATGCTCAGTTTGCCAATCCGTATGCTCAGTTTGCCAATCCGTACACTCAGTTTGCCAATAAGTACGCTCAGTTTGCCAAACTCTACACTCAGTTTGCCTATCCGTACCCTCAGTTTGCCAATCCGTAAAAAATATATGTAGTCTGTGCACTCGGTTTTCTAATCCATACTCTGTTTTGAAATCCGAGCGCTCGGATTTTGCGCATCATAGCTACAATTCACACTTGAGGAAACGTTAAATATTAAAGCAATATGGTACAAGAACCCATGGTAGCCCATATCATGAATATTGCCATATACACCCCAGCAAGCCACCTAGCCATGCCAATATTCATGATATAGGGCCACTGCAAGTTCAAGTGCCATATCACTTCGAGAAAACAGTGTCCATAAAGCTTCACCAAAGAATTACAACACAATAAGTTGAAAAATAACCTTAATAGATTGCGTGTCCTTCTACTAAATTCATGAAGTTACTCAGCAACAATTATTGTTTGGACCTAACATTAGGCCATTTTAACAATAGGGTATAAACTATATGAGTCATTTAGCTATTTGACTGAATGCTGGCTAGCTCCCATTACGAAGTTGTGTGCACAGATTACAAAACCGAATGCGTGGATTACAAACTGAGAGTACAGATTTCCACACTGATTTTTTTTTCCACCTAGGATGGCAAAGCCCTCTTTTCATTTCCCTTGCCTGGGAGTTGCCTGTGCTACAGGTGGGCTGCTGGCTCCAGCCAAGTACAGTCAAGATAATACATCACTAAACTGAACCTAGCATTTTAGCAGTATGAGACACCTGGTAAGCCCCACTATTACCATTATATAAAACATATCATCATTATGATCATTATTATCACTATAAAAATACAGCCCCTGTCGTGCTTCACAGAACAGAAGGAGACAAGCGTTATCTTCCCTACTGAACAGGCTACATTTAGCTAGCTTAGCTACAAGCGATTGCTGGCAAATAACAATATGGCAGAGGTCATTTCAATTCTGGGTGAACTAATGGAGTTCCAACGAGAAAGCAATTGTGAGGAGCAATCATATAGTGGTGTTTTGGTCAGTGCGTGAGACGACGAAGAAAACACAAATGTGGGGGGAAAAAGCTTGCAGAATTTATTTTACAAATGGCTGTAATTATAGATTTCCATGAACTGTGCCAATGAAAATGACCATTTTGCCTTCCGTCACTCGTTCCCTCATTTCCCAAATCTCACTCGGAGCATGCTTACTGGGAACCCTTATCGACATTTATACCTACTGAAGTATTAGCACCTGAGGCACTTGTGCTTGAGCGGAGATTAAATATAAATCTATGTGGCAATCTGAAAATAACTGAAAACATAAAGCATCCACGAGGAGTAACAAATAGACCATATCTCTATGTCACAAATCAGGGAATAACACTAATCATAACTGACTGTATAAAATGACATGCTATGCATCTCAAAATTCATGATATAAATATTGTGAAGCCAATATTTTGCGTGGGAGAACATTCAGAATAGCAATAACCTTCATTTATTTGCAGAAACAGATGTGTGTGTGTGTGTTTCTTATACTGCACGATCACCTACACTAAATATTGCCTTGATATGTAAAATATATGGCATGTCTGCACCTACAGTGCTTATAATAGTCCACCATTTAAAATGTAGCTGCGAGTAGTTACACCATTTTTTTTAGATCATAAAAGTAGATGAAAAGCATTCTGATTATATATTGTAAAAATAGATGAAAAGCAATCTGATTTCATATACAAATGTTCAAAAGGTTCAAATGTTATACATTATTTTGAAGAAATGAGAAAAACTCTCCCATAGGCTGTCACAGAATTCCTGAAGGGACTGACAACACTACTTCTGAGGCCGATATGATCCAAATTCAACAATCCTATTCACCCCTTCCAACAGATCCCTCCACGTCCTCGCAGTTCTGTTTACAGAGAGGAACCAAAGCTGTCCACTTTGGCCAATATTATTGGCTCTCATTCAAACCCTTAGCTCAGGCAGTTGGGCAGTCCATTAATTCAATCAATAAGCATGATGGGATCTTCTTATTCTCATTATATATTCATATTTTTTGGGTTATGAAAAAATTTAATACGCAAAACTTCCATATTTTTTCAATTCAGCTACATTCCGCAACTTTTAAGTATCTCGGATAGACATTCATCAAACTTTTTTCATAAAGTTATTATTTTTTTTTTTTTATTACAATTGCTCTTTAGGCGGCACGGATGGTGCAGTGGGTAGCACTGCCGCCTCACAGCAAGGAGGTCCTGGGTTCGAATCCCCGTTGACTGGGGCCTCTCTGTGTGGAGTTTGCATGTTCTCCCCGTGTCTGCGTGGGTTTCCTCCGGGTACTCCGGTTTCCTCCCACAGTCCAAAAACATGCAGGTCAGGCTGATTGGAGAGTCTAAATTGTCCATAGGTATGAGTGTGTGAGTGAATGGAGCCCCCCCACGACCCTGTTCAGGATAAGCAGGTTAAGATAATGGATGGATGGATGGAATTGCTCTTTAGAAAAAAAAACATCAAGAAAGATGTCTCCCTCACACATCTCATTCCATAGCGGAATCTAAATGGTTAAAATAATTCTCCTTCCAAAATTTCATCTGGAACAATAAGCAAACCAGAATTTGTCTTTACATTTTTACAACAGGCTAATTGACAGAAGGTCCAGCTTTTCCCGTTTCAAAAATACTATTGCTGGTCTTTTCAGCTGAGACCTTTTGACAACACGGTTCAAGCCGACAGGCATTCCTCGGAGGTGCATAGTGGAGGCTACAGTTAATCCACTGAGGCCACTTATGGAGGCCGTTTTTGGTAAAGATTATTTTCTTCATCTTTATGTGATTGCTTTTTGAAATGTCTCACTCTGTATGATTTCAGCAGGTTATACTGATCTACTGTACTCCATACCCCTCCCCCCCAATGTGTACGGACAGTACTGTTCTCTGATTAGCATTATGTGGAAAACAGACAGCTACATTATACAAGTGTTATAGTGTGCCAGGTTAGATACAAGGAACTGGTTTGCAACAGACAAGTTATTACTATAAATATTTCAATTATATATCTATATAATTATTACATAATATTGCGTATAAAGACGGAAGCAAGAGTGAGAAGAGGAAAGGATAGAAACCAGCCGTTTGTTTGCTTTCATCAAAGCCAGATATTTAAGAGCTGTATCAGAGGCTTCTCTGTATTGATACAGCTCTGATACAAGTGGCTAATGACAGGAACGGTGAGCCATGAAGCTAAACTGGGCAAAGTAACCCCATATGTTCAGAGCCTTCTACTGTCACCTGGCTGACAGGTAGAATAGAGTCAAGAGGTTCAGCAGTTTCACCCAAAGCCGCAGTTTGGTTCACAGCCGAAAAACAAGACAGGAAGCGCAATTCGACCGGATGACTCCCTACGGGTGGCGGCACGGATGGCGCAGTGGGTAGCACTGCCGCCTCACAGCAAGGAGGTCCTGGGTTCGAAGCCCCGTCGGCCGGGGCCTCTCTGTGCGGAGTTTGCATGTTCTCCCCGTGTCTGCGTGGGTTTCCTCCGGGTACTCCGGTTTCCTCCCACAGTCCAAAGACATGCAGGTTAGGCTGATTGGAGAGTCTAAATTGCCCGTAGGTATGAGTGTGTGAGTGAATGGTGTGTGTGCCCTGCGATGGACTGGCGACCTGTCCAGGGTGTATTCCTGCCTTTCGCCCAATGTATGCTGGGATAGGCTCCAGCCCCCCTGCGACCCTGTTCAGGATAAGCGGGTTCAGATAATGGATGGATGGATGGACTCCCTACGGATCTAACTGCAGTGTCAAACTGAAATCAGCCAGGGATAAGGTGTCAAAATGGCTGCAAATGCATTCGGCAAACAATTTAACGTTTTAGAGCAATTTAAGTGTTTTGGGACATGTCAATATTCAAACCTTGCAATAAACAATAAACATAATTCTTAGGATGTGTATGAAACTACTTAAGAATGTAAACACAGGGTGTACTCATAACAGCAGTGCCTGCTTCATGAAAAAGGAATGTTTTTTAATATCTTCCTGAGAGGAAAATGGAATTACCTACCATTTGCTGAGAACTGTGCTTTGTAATTTTGCTTCAGAGCTCACTTTGGCCTGAACAGAATATCTTGGTCACAGCAGGACTAAAATCAGCTAATTGCCTAATGAGCTGACCCAGTTCAATAAGCCAATTCTGATGCAACGCATTTACACAATGGTTTTTTTGGATGTTTTTATGGCCAAGGCTTATGAAAACATACGATTCATCATCTTGAAAATGGAATTTAACATAACATCTAAAAAAAAATTAAAAATAATACATGATGTTATCAAATAAATATATCAGTATTCTTATTGGTTTCCGTTACATCTCCCTTGCAGTACCACATGCCCAGAGTAACTTCCATTCACAGACCACCCCATACCATGATTAGATCCTGAAACCTACATACTTATAAATATAAAGTATGGTGAAAATTAACTAACTCAGAAATATCAGTATACTACAGGACCTCTGATTCATATTCCTGCGAAATCATAAGAGGTTACAAAGACTAAGAAAGGTTTTCGATTTAAAGGGGGAAAACTGCCGGAAGGTTCTAAGCATGAACTGCTTCAATAGATGTTGAATCGCATGAAGAACATGTTACAAAAACATAGGTTATGGGCATACCTATAGACCCAGATAAAGCCATCTGCAAAGAACATAAATAAAATAATCACAATAAAATATGTTATAAACATCTATAAGTATAATGTTAAATGGGAAGACCATGAATAGCAAAAAACAGAGTCCAAAAGGCATGTTTGTTTTTTCTTCCCTGCAAGTTGTAATAGTGTAGCATTTTTCTTTGAGCAGACTAGTATGGACAATAGACGACCATTTGTTTAATATGAACTCATCTATATGCTAATTCATAGATAAATACCCTCTAGATTTGTTTTGCCTATTCCTGTTTACCCATTAAATATTTTGCTATTATAAATGCAAAGGGACGCTGCAATATTAAAAACTCAGAGAGCTGAGGGCCACAAAGTGTTAGCAGTGTATTACCTGATATAATATTCATATTAGTGAGCTATTACGGCCTGAAATTTGGCTCTCATTCCGCTTGCATCAAAAAGCCATTGCGTTAAGTGATACTAAATAAAAAATAAGCATATCCGTGCCTGATACGGGCAATTAAAATGCTATTTTTCCATTACCGGTTTTAGCCCATGCTAATACTGAGACGTGAATATTGTTTTTTAAAAATAGTATTTGTTAGGAACGTTTTTGTTTTTTTGGCCTGAGGACACAGTGGAATTTTCAGAGGCAGTTTTGGACGTCGTCTCGCTAAGAAAGATGTAAAAACTACCAAACCTGAAGCTAGGCGTGTCACATCACTCACGCAAACCTACACGACATCTCCAAACTATTATTCTGTGCTCATCCAAGTGAGGCCCAACTCTCACCACTACTGCACATTAGACAATAAACCCGTGAGGGACTTGAACAAGTATCTTTAAGAGAGCAGGTATACACAGCAGCAGCAGCACAATGAACCAGTCTGAAGAGAAGTGGCTGATGATGTGGAAATGAATGTTACTGGAAGCCAACAAAATGACCCTGTCCATGACCTGAGTGCAAGACACACTGCTGAAAAGATGCTCATCATTCAACTCCCCTGACCTCCATCTGATTGTTACAAATTGCCATATTGTGCAATTCTTGTCTTTTCGCTTTATTTTTCAGTCTCTTGCCAGCCCACGTCTTTTCCTTCTAAACCGCTAACAGCCACTTCATTAACCTCCCAGAGCTCCAGTTAAAGCCACTTTCACACACGCAGCACACGCCTTATTAACTTTTTCAACAACACTAGTGGCTTCTCTTGTTCACATAACCAAAGACTAGGCCTATGTTATTTTAATGTGTTGACGTTGATAGCATTTGCGTATGACAGTCCCGATAATTTGTATCTGCGCAACCAGCTGTAAGATAGGCTACTCAAAAAGTGCCCGCGTCTAGATGGAAGTAGGTCAAAAGCGTAGACAAGATGTATATAATCACAACAAGGCATAATTTTTTACAAGACATGTTGCAAGATGTAAGACATACACATTAGACATTTTAGACTTGAGTCTTCTGCTGCTGTTGCCTCTCCACTTAGAGGTTTGACACGTTGCGTATTCAGAAATGCTCTTCTGCATGCCACTGTTGTAATGTGTGGTTATTTGTTTTACTGTCACCTTCCTGTTAGCTTTGACCAGTCTGGCCCTTCTCCTCTGACCTCGCTAACTAATAAACGTGTTTCTACCCGCAGACCTGCTGCTCACTGGATGCTTTTTGTTTTTCGCACCATTCTCTGCAAACTCTAGAGTCTATTGTGTGTGAAAATCCCAAGAGATCAGCAGTTTCTGAGAAACTTAATCCACCCTGTCTGGCACCAACAATCATTCTACGGTCAAAGTCACAAAGTCACAATTTTTTCCTATTCTGATATTTGGTCTGAAAAACAGCTGCATGCATTTAGTTATTGCCACATGATTGGCTGATTAAATAGTATTTGCTTTAAAAAGCTGGTGTACAGGTCTACCTAATAAAGTGGTCACTGAACGTATAGGCTATTTTTCTGCCTGATACAGCAGCAGGCTTCACCTGTAGTTTACAGCAATGAAAGCCATATACATTTAAAGGTTCAGATGTGCACAGGTCACAACCTGATCTGTTAAAGCAGGCAAGGCAAACATCTGCAGCAGGAAGCAGAATGTAAAAGGAATTAGGGACTTCAGGTTTGATAAACAACACAACACCCATCCCCTTGAGATTCAATCCCACAACTTCATTAGTTATAAGGTCAATTTCCTTCACCGCTACTTAAAATGGCTAAATATTCCCTTGACCTTCATGCGGTACACACACTCTGTATGTCCCCTTTAAATAATTTTTTCCCCTTCAGAATCAGAGATAAATCCTTCTCCACGTTCTGTTAAAACGTACAAAATCCTCAAATTTAGCACATTCCAGACTGCTATGGTGATGCAGGTTTTGAAGGTGGTCAAGCAAAAGCAACAAGAAAATAACAGTTAATTTGTCTTTGTATCAAGGTGTTGAAAATGCAATGAGGTCTTGAAAAACACATAAGGAAGTTATACAATGACATGAATAAACACATAAGTAATCCTCCTTGCAATATCATGTAGTAACTGGGCCTTAGGCAGGGTGCACAGTAAACATGGAACTGTTATTTTTCGCATTATGTAATTTACACAATATAAATAGACTCAACACAGAGCTCCATAGCAGTTTATACTCGTGTAATTAATAGGTGCCTAAGGTGTTTCACTGAAACAATTAAACTGAGGCAATGTCGGTACTGTTTCTGTGTATGACATGGAATATTTTATCCTATCTGCATGCAAATAATGTGAATGGTACCATTTCCAAATGGAATCCCTTTGGTGCTCTTTATAGTAAGATTTCAGAACAACAATCTTAAAATATGACTTTATATTGGTTCTTTCACTTACAACACCTATTATTTGCTGCTGTCAACAGAGGCAAATATCACGATAATAAAATGAGCAACAATAAATCAATCTTTCCCTGGCTTATTGTAAAAAAAAAAAAAAAAAGAAGTTATTTCCCAATAACAGTTACATTTTGCGCAACTGATCAATTCCATTGAGGCAGTGCAAAAAACACATTACTCTATGTTTAGTGGTGTTAATCTGAAACAGTGTGTGTGTTGGCATCAATGCAGAATGAGGGGGGAAGTCATTAATGTCATCGACTCAGCCACTCCTGGAAGTCTCCGGAATAAGCCATTAACGTGTTCGAATTGCATTACGCAGCAGGATGTCAGTAATATGCGATTTTTACTGAGCCACAGAACCAGAAACAGATGAGGGTAAGGGTATCTAAGGCTAGCTCATATGCTACTGTATATAAAGCTATTCTGGTATCCCCACTGAAATCATGGACCCGCCATGTTGCCACGCAGAAACCCCCGCTTACCCGCTAAAAATGTGGCCGGGTTAAAAGAAAGTGAAAATTGATATATTTGAACTATGCAAACTTCAGTTATAAAACTGCCTAGTCTTTTTAATAAATTTTGCTTGCAAGTTCGAGTGAAGGCCTAAATTTCTAGACTTTGAGGGCGTGGAATAACACTTACCACATGCTTTAGGGTCACAACCAAAGGGGGATTGATGATGAAGGGCACTGGCAGTCACTGAAAAAACAAACAAATTAAAAATGAAAGACAAGTAGACGAATTTCAACTAACCCATGTGTCAAAAATCCAATAAAGAGAGACACAAACTTGCATTGCCCACGTGTTGTACCTAAAGCTTGAACTATAATTAAATAACAAATGGATGTATGAAAAATGCCCTGAGATAGACTGGCGACCTGTCCAGGGTGTATTCCTGCCTTTCGCCCAATGTATGCTGGGATAGGCTCCAGCCCCCCTGCGACCCTGTTCAGGATAAGCGGGTTCAGATAATGGATGGATGGATGGATGTATGAAAAATCATCAGTATGGTGCTCCTCAGATATGAACATAGGGACTGAATTGCAATGAATGGGCTTTTATGAAACTTTATGCATTAAATAGTCTAATCTAACAAAAGAGGCCTTACTCTTTGGCATCCCCTCCTTTTCATAAGAATCTCGTTGTGCATGTCATTCCTCGGTCTTTGTGCAAATATTATGATGAAAGCAACAACGCTTCAGTGTGGACGACTAATAATTAAAGCAATGGTCTTGTTTATGCGCTGGCGCTAATGATCCTGATGAAATTACCACCGGGACCACAATTATAGGAAGAGGCTGTGGAGACTGTGACACCTGCACTCATGGGTGTGTGCATGTGTGTATGTGTGTGTGTGTGTATGTGTGAGTGTGTGAGTGTGTGTGTGTGTGAGAGAGAGAGAGAGAGAGAGATTATCTCTCTATGGGGGGTGATTAATGCCTTTATTAAGATGCTCATTCAAAATGAAGACTTACAGAAGGTGAGCATTTGGAGTGAAGGTATATATACGCATGGAATGAGTGAAGATTTGCACACGTTGCATAATGTTGTGCATTAACTGCATACGTAGAATAGAGAATATCGTTGTATATGTCAGCTTGCTCTGCCATTCTACAATCTTAAGTTTATTTGCCTTCTTCATGGCAGGGGCAGGCCATGTACAAAGATTTCTAGACTACAATACTGTCCTTTATCAAACCAAATTTCCCTTACATATTGGCTTGCAGTCTGGGTGAGACTCCGTAGTACAATAGTAGAATATGCAAATAATAGCATACAGCTGGTCGAATTTTCAGCAGGGATGATACCATATTGCTAAATGCAGGGAGAAACAAAGTGCAACAATGTAAACAAATGGACTGAGATCAATCAAGATTCTCTTCGTCATCAGTTGGAATTAGATCTTTGACAACCCCTTTCAAGTGTTCATGCCCATCGCTCCTTTCCTCCTGGTAACATCAGTGACAACAAGGCGCTCATCAAAGATTCAAACAATAGCAATGTAGGCCTACAACATATTGTACCAAAACCAAATTTAAAGGAATAAAACCGAACACGATTAAATGCTGCCCATCAATGCATTTCACTAGTAGTTGCTTGGACTTGTGCTGCTGCATGTGCACATGTTCAGTCCTTTCCCACTGCTGCTCATGAGGTCTATAAATAAATGTTTTTTTAAAGTAGATGATTACTGACCAAGCCTAACTGATCAGTAATCTGCAGTATTTTCACCTTAGAACTCATCAGAAATGCAATGAAATACAGCGCGAATGCCTTCATAGCCGACCTTGACCAGTACAGCTGATCGATTTGTCTCAGAAGTCAGACGCAGTTATGTGAAATAAGTTGCGGCAATCATCAGGTTTACACATGCCTACAAATAGAAACTTAAAGTGCAAATAGCCTACAACAATGTCAAATTTTCCTTACTGTGCTTGGAACGCTTGCGCCGCCATTGTTGGTGTCATTTGAGATGGTCTTACTAAAATGTGTTTTTTGTCCAAGCCACGATTCTAACGATCAGCTTCGAAACAGAAAATGAAGCTAAACCATGCAGGCCAGCTCTTCAGTGTTTAATAAACTTTGGAAAAATATAGCACACGCAAAATGCATACTTTCTCTAAAATTTTTGTTTCCGCCTCGCAACGCCCCAAAAGTGAGTGAGGATGGTCAACATTTTCGCGAAGTTGTAGCCTAGCATGGAGACACAAGGGCTTTGAACATCTCAAAGAAACAACTAGTTTGGCCTACTCAATTCTTACTAGTAAGGTTCTTAAATTAGGCAGATTTCTAATTTCATTATTCGGAGTTCGCTTAGTCAGAATACTGATATAACATGCTCGACCGAATGCGTTCACAAACTCCCGTATTACCTACTCGTGATGCATAGAATAATCAGGAAATTAATGTGCAGACATGTTAGTACATTGCATACGAATTCCCTTTGCATTGCCTGGACGGAACACAGCAGCATCCATTCCTTGGCCTACAGACAGGCCTGGAAATGTACCGGAGCCGTCCAAGCTAAATTTAATTAAAATATTTGCTAAATGCTGCGAGCATTTCAGTAAAGCCTTTAATCCTGAGCAAGTTTGGCTTGTTTTATGTTGATACATAAAATACATGTTTGCTATTAAAATACGAAATCCCTCCTGTGATGACACAAAAGTGTTGCCAAGATATAAGGGCTCACAATGGGTTTAATTTAAGACATATATTCACGGGACAAACTGTTTTTCTTATGAATATTAATAACCATCCAATTTAAAGCTCCTATAAATGCCTATTTGTCACCAGGAGAATCACAAATGAGGTCCTATTCATCCAACAGCCACATATTAGACACACAGTGACATTAAACCATTGCCTTTGATTCTTAATTGCAGAAGCAAGCATTTTCATAAGGCAGAACACAAGGCTTTAATTAACACCAATGTCACACTCCTAGGCCTGGATTGTCACAAAGGCTGTATGGCAAAACGGTTCCCCCAGTTTCAGGGGTAGAAAGCAAACTAATCCAGTCTTCCTTTTAAGTCGAGATATATGAAGAGGCTTGTTGGTTTCATGGTTTGGTGTCATTTTGTTTTTCTTGAAAGATTAGCAAATTCTGATAAAAACACAAGAACAAAGCGATCACTTGATGTTTAATTGATAAAATATTACATTCTGTATTCAGTCAGATTGTATTGTATTGCATGTCAGACGGTACAGGAGGCTACACATAGCATGGATGAGTGGTCATAACATTAAGACCACAGGACATTTTGTCTGACTGAGTGGTGGAATTAAGCAAATATTAAGCGAGGTTCACAGACAGAGGGGGCTCAAGTTTAGGATTAAATCGTGTCCAAAAGCTAATGAGGCATGGTTTGGATCTCAAGTAGCATCAGGGTATTTAAAAGGCAGATAAAAGCATCAACTGCTAAATATTAAAGCCTGCCTCCTTGGATAGGGTCCAGTCATTAAGTAGAAATGAATCTTGGCCAAAAACTACCTTAATTTAACCATTTTAACTAGAACACACTGACAAATGTTCTGGTGTCCAAAGTTTTGCATATAAAGTTAGGTACATATGTCTTTGTTTAACCTAATGCAAAGTATGAAAAGCTGCACGTCTCAAATATGAAGAATTAAAGTACATTAGGAGTTAAAGGTATTGCTCTTAAGTATAATATTTAAAAACAGTGCATGTATTCTGCCATCGAATAAGCAATGGGTCATTAAAAATGATTGTACCTTCACACCACTTAAATTGCACAATATTAATTGCTTTATTTGACTGCAAACTCTTAAAATGTATATAAATACGGTATAAATAATATGTATGTACACCCACATTAATCATTCTTATACAGTACACCTTAAAAAGCTTTCCTCTAAAGGCATCAATCACATGCTCCAGTTCTTTCAGCTGGTCTCCAGCAATCTAAAAAAAGTTTCTAATTCCAATGCATTACAGAAGTTCACACATTGCAAAAACGGGTAAAAAGAAACATTTCTTTTTGAACAAAATAATGAAAGGGACAAAAATAATGAAATTACAGTCGCTTTAATTAGCCTCAGTTTAGGGGTATTGGTTGAGTTCGAGACAAAATTATATGAACTTAAGGCGGCCAATTTAGTCGGGGTTATGGCTTTTTGTGGGGTTTGGTTATAATGCAACTCAACACTGCCACCTAATGGCTGAAAAACACCAACACAACTGGATACCATAAACCCCTACAAGTGACACAGGAACTCCCAATTCACACAATGCATGAGAAATTTGATGAACAGTTCCACATACCTGTACCAAAATAAAACACACCTGTCATTAAATATATAAGAATTCATATTCAGGACTATTTTGCACTTTTAAAAATGTGTCTTGTATTACAACTTTCATAAAAATTCACCCATTGAACTATTGTTTTGATCGTTGAACAGTGACCTTTAAAAATACAGAATAATCAGAACGGGGACTTAAAATTAGCACAAAAAAACAACACAAACTATTAACACAGGTCAGTAAATCCAGGAAAAAAAATAAAAGAATCATTACTCCAGATATGAACCAGTTATGAACAAAACCATTTCAAAACTAGATTAATTTGTGAACTATGCCATATAACCCACCTCCCATGTTCATTAAAATGGTGAAACAATTGTTTTTTTGGGTTTTTTTTTTTTTTGCTGAGCAATAAGAACCTTCTCAAATAGTCCAGAGGCCAGTTAGACACCAATATTTTAACAGTTTTAAATCATACGATTAAAATGATTGCTGAAAACCCACTATAAATCACAAAATCTCAGCTACACTGGATGAAATTAGCCGGTTAGCAATTTGTGCATGTACAGTACAGACGCACCTTAAACAAGTGGTCCTCTTCACAATGCTTAAAGAGGCCCTGTTCAAAAACCCACTGGATGTGAAACCACATTCAAACTAAAAGCAAGTGGCCTCAAAGCCTACAGCCGAACCTTCCCACCAGCACAGACTCCCTGACGGTCAATTCTTCACACTGTCTTTTTTACTCATCCGCCGAAACAACTTCTTTATGGGAGATTTCGTCTTGCTTTTCTCCTTCTGTTTCGGTTTGCCTGTTGACAAAAACGTGTTTCCTTTAAAGTGATGGAAATGGAGTAATCTTCTATAGACACATTCGCTTTGCAAATCAAATGTGCACTCTAGTCTGAACATTAAAAGGCAGACTTAATATGACACAGAGCAAAAGCATTCCTGAAGGTGATACGGTATATTCTGAAACATGGCTTTGACAGGCCATACAACATTGCAAATATTTACCGGTTCTGTTCCTTGATTTTATAGTGCTGGACATTACTAACCATACCCTACTGGGTGTAGGATGCTACCATGGTGTAAGAAGCTGGTTTGGTGTTCACAGCTAACATATGGGAATGGACAGTAGTGCCCTGGAGGGCCAAGAATGTACAGGTTCTCAATCCAGATAATCACTACAACTGTTGATTTCGCCAATTAGTTTCCTCTTCTCCCTGGTACAGGATTGGACACCCCTGCTGTAGGACTTTACAGTAGGACCATTGGCTTGGCATGGTGGTGCAGAAACGCATGACTCACCAAGCTTTTCCATCATTTCATGCAGCTGTTGATCTTCCTCTTCCTCCCTGTAGTGAATAGGAACAGGGGTCAAACATTCACACAGCTGCAGATATCCTTGCCCTGTCCTTAGTCTAAATTAACTAAAAGTCGCTTTGGATAAAAGCTAAATCAAATTATTTTAACAGTGGTACTTGGTGACTGTGTGCAGGGGCATAATGTTGAGTGCAAACAGCAGTATTCATGAAGGGCAATGCACAGCAGTGTGCAGGGGCATAGTGTTGAGTGCACAGCAGTGTGCAGGGGCGTAGTGTTGAGTGCACAGCAGTGTGCAGGGGCATAGTGTTGAGTGCACAGCAGTGTGCAGGGGCATAGTGTTGCGGGCAGTCCTGACCTCAGCCGGTCTTCGTCCAGCACCACCACGATGGCGTTCCGGTCGTTGACGATCTCCATCAGCTTCTCCATCAGCTGCTCTTCCCTCTGCCGGTCCACTGCGCTCTTCAAATGCTCTGAATCACAAGGGTAGTGTGAGAAACGGCTCAGGCTCCTCCAGAGCATCATGGAACTACACAGAGAACGGATGCATCCCAAAGCCAGGGGGGTGTTTCACAAAGCAGGATTACAGAGTTAATTGTGGTGTAAAACCCTGAAAAGCTCTTCTTACAGTTCATGTTTTAGATTTTGGAGGGTTCTGCTCAGTGCAGTTATCCATAAACCTGCTATGTGAAACAAGGCCCCTTAGGGAAATGGCAGCAACAACCAAAAAAATAATAATAACAACACTTTAATATAGCACAATTTATAAAAAGGTATTTGTAGTTGAAAGTGATATAGTAATACATTTAAAATAAATGGCATTACACTAGCATAAAAAGTGAAAGTACATTTATTTAATTAGGTAGGCGGTTCCATAGTCTAGGGTCCTAAAAGGTAGACGCTTAAACGTGCTCTGAGAATATCCCCCACCCCAAAAAAAAAAAAAAAGTTTGCCAATGTATTCCAGCGTCAAACCATTTATGGCTTTAAAAACAAATAAAAGACAAGGCCGGAAGTCCACTAAAGTGCCTGAAGATGAAGGTGGGGCGAGTGGTCCAGAGAGGAGCTCACCGGGAGTGTCCATCAGTCTCCTCAGCTCCCCCTCCACTCCCGGCTGCAGCTCCTCCAGATCCTGGGTCTTTGCGCTGAAGAAACAACCTCACACTTTCACACTTTCAGCGGGAAATAATACAACCGACATGTAGGCATTACCATGACAACATAAAGCTGGACGCACACACTGTACGTGAGAAAAGACTTTCAGTAAAAAGGCAGTTATAATTATAATTCAAATTAAAAATTAAACCGTGAAAAAGAAAAGAACATTACATGTAGACGAGCTCAGATTCCCTTCGGATGTAAACCTGCTTGGTATGGATCAGGTTGAACCATTCCACCATTAAGGAGTCCAATACAGCCTCTTCTCCTTCTGCAACAAGGGCAAAGGCAATGTCACCCATTAGAGGAATAAACCTTTCCTGATATAATGAAGTAAACCTTCACAATTTAATTTAAACAAATCGCACATACATCATAAGAGCAATCGAGATCATGATAAACTAAAATTGCCTTGGGGGGCATTGGCTCCTGGACCAAAATTTCACTAACCACTTGGGCCTAGGGGACTATTGCTGAATAGGCCTTTGCGAAATCTGGACTCATTAAAATTCTCTGGTGACTGACAAGACTCTAGGCACTTTAAAAGATCATTGAGCACGGATGGAGAACCCCAACTTCCTGCTCCACACCCCTCCCCCTCTAGCTTTCCCATCCTGTTCCCACCTCCTCCAGAGACGGATATTGAGGAGGGAAGGAGAGTGCATCTACTGTGCACCACCTCCCCAATTAAAAAAAGGGGGATAGTCTTTTGGAAAAGGGTTGGATTGTTAAATAAAAAATTAAGGCAAGCATACAGTTTGTGTCTTTAAAAAAAGATTCTCACAGAACACTATTTTATGCTTGAAATTATGATTTACTGCATGAATGACCACCTCAATTTCCAACTGAATTTTCAAATTAATCACATTCAAATTTGATGCATACAGAACTACAATTCCTCTTGGAGTTATGACTAATACCCCCCTCAACATCAAGTTCAAGAGAGGAGAGGAGGTGGTGCTGCCTCTCACCCGCCTCGCAGTGGCGAAGTCGCTTCTCCATCTCCACTCCCTGCTTCTCCAGGTGGCCCAGGTGCTCCTCGATCTCCTGCAGCTCCAGCTGGATCTGTTCTGTAGGGACACCTAAGGTCCTGCCCTGGGGAGAAACAGAAATTGGTTCCAGTGTCCAGCTGAGCCAATAGCCAATTTTCCGCTCATTAGGGTACTGGAGGAGCTAAATGGCACTTTAACATCTATGCATGGCCGCTATTCAATCTAATTGCAAAGTGCTTTGAGTAACAATCGCTACACTCTGAAAACGAGGAACATCGGTCATAGATGAGCAATTAAAATCATAAAACTGCAAGGATTCACAATGAAAGGATTTATGGTTGGCGACTTCAAAACTAGCTTGGGAAAGGACAATAATATTGCCAAAACTAATACGGGAACTGCCATATTCATTCCTAATAAAACATGCAATCTTAAAAACAGGTCAGTCAAGGACAAGAGTGGAAATAATCCATTATGAATCATAGGCCCCATGAGGGCTGATTCCAGTTAAGTCTTAATAAGCCATTTACTGGCCAGTTTTATAACCTAGATAATATTATCCATGGGCTGCCTCTCAAAGCAATTTAAACTCTCTGCACCAAAATACAGTAGTATATTTTCAGTAAATAATTCACATTATTGTACTAGGTAAAGACTTACCTTTGGTAGAGTTGATTCAGGTGTAGAAGCATCTAGGGCTGGTGAACCGGTCCCATTAGTGAAATCTACAAAGACAGGATTTCCGTCCCGAGGCCAACAGTCACCATTCTGTTGCTATAGTTGTGTGCTATGTGTGTGACCGCATCATGCAACTAAGTTTGAAAATGTTGAGCATTCAAAGGTTAAACTTATTGGTATCGATTTCTTCCCCAAATAACAAATGGCAGCACTCAATTACTGCAGGAAAGGACATTTAACAGGAGGTACCTAGCAGGGTTATGCAGATATGCTCAAATCTACCCAGCAGGGATAAGAGAGAAGCGAACAGAAAATGTACACCTACACTGATGCATAGAAACGCATAACAGTGGATATCCGTATCCCACTAGCAACCACTGCCACCAAAAACTAGCTGCATCAATTTCAAACTGCACTTGAGGGGAAAACGGATAAATAAGGAGATCAATATTACTATGGTTCTGGTGACAAAGGTGCCATGGATGACTTACCCCAACTTTCACACCCGTTTTGAGGCTCCTTAGGAGGGGTTTTTGCATTTCCGTGGCTAATGGGAGGAGTACTGCAGCAGGCCTCAGTTTGTGGTGACGGTGTGGTGGTAATGGTGATGTTCTGAGGCAATGCTGAATGAAGGCTGGCGTCCTCACCCTCAGAGCTGAATAAAATGAATAAGCTTTGTAAAAGACTAGTCTTGAGAAATCAGAGGTGCAACAAGCCAGCGTGTAGTAAACACTGGGCCATATGCAGACTTGGTCGATTTCTACACCTGCTTAAACGTCCTATTATGTTTAGAGTTTGACCGCTTTTAAGTTTGGGCTCAGATTGACCCCAACAGTATAAAGAAATGTGTTTATTGTAAAAAGAAATGGACATTGGGCGTCCCCTTGGCTATCCCCTTCTATCAATAAATTACAAATCTGTGAGAAACATCTCATTTTAAAGCCTGAGGTACAGGAAATGAAAGTTTGGCACCCATATGGGAAAGAACCACCAGAATCGTCCGCAAAAATGAGATATAAAAATAAAGGTTGTATATTTTCTGACATTTTATACAATTAGTCATAATAAGCCCATACAACAACACATGCAAAGCTGGCACACATAGAAAACAAAGTATTAAGTTTCATTTAATCCCACCAAAATATAAAATGTAGAAAAAAAAAAAAAGAAAAAAAAAATCAAAGATGACCAAGACTGAATGGGGTCAAATTGACCCCAAACTCAATAGAAAGATTAAGGGTTTATTTTGTTTGGCATGTTTTAGAAATGGAAATTCATGCATACAACTTGTGGACATTCCTGTTTGTATGCATATCCCTAAGCCCAATGAGGCTCTATTGCAAGAATAAAGTAAAGTAGGCCATAGTTCTCCAGGACCAACATTATATGCTCCTAACTAGTGTGTCAAATTTGACCTTCAAGGACACATGGAACCCCAAATGCACTGCTAATCCTGGCATGCTACTCCAAGCAGTAATAATTATGAGAAGAAATACTGGTCAGTATAACATTTCCAACCCATCTCCTCTGATTCGGTTCATAGACTCTAAAAAGAAATGGCCTCACAGGTAAGTCCTATTATTTTTAATAATACCACCCCTTGGTGAAAAAATAAATACAATTTTGCAGTGCAACCCATCACCAATCTTTACTGCCTCACCTCTCGAGTTAAAAGAAATTTGAGAAGAACAGAAGAATGACCATCAGGAGGAACTCAATGTACTGGTTGCATTAGGGACAGGTTCAGATGCAGCACTCCGTGGGACTTGTGAGGATGGGGGAGAATGGCAGTGGCTGCACTCTCAGCCAGTCAATCATTACAGCAATGGGCGAGGCGGGAGGGATCAACAGGCTGGAGGGCGAATACATGAAATGGAATTGGTTTTGTCCTCCTAGTCAACAAAATGGCTCCCAAAATTGGGTTTCAATTTGAGCACAGAACTTACTTCAGCCCTTGTCCATTTGGCACTGGCTTCAGCATGGCCCTCCAGTCCGCAGGTGTCTCCGACTTCTCAACATCTGCTCCAAGGGCAAAAAAACGTTAAGAGTTTCACCCAAATAAAAGGTCACCACTTCATACCAAATTACTTTTCGGCAAAAGTCGGAATTAACCCCATTAGCTTCTCAAATTGTCTGCCAATATGAGGCTGAAAAGTGATGTCATTGCCATAGTTGTGCATTGTTGAACAATCGCATGCGTCTAATCGATTAAAGTCAGTTAAAACTTCACTTGTGTGTACAATATTCAAGACACAGAGAAACATTAAACACCATTCTCTTACCATTGTCAACTTACTGTCACGATTGCTTGTCACATCTTTCACAGAATCTTTTGGAAATTTATATTACCTTGGTATGCGATATACAGCATACAGTATATTGAAGGGCAAGGTCTCATTGTAAGCCCCGTTTACTTTTTGCCTTGCATGCAGTCTGTATACATTGGCAGGTATTGAAATCCCCTCCTCAGTTAAATAAAATGAAGTGTACATATAGCTCACCTTTGACCCGGGAGGAGATGTGGTTTAAAGACTCTCTCTGCATGGACTTTACCCATAGCGCTTCCTTGTTAGAGACTGTTTTGAGACGCATCGAAGGTTCAGCTGGTTTGCCCTCCGCTGTTCCAAGCCTGTCCGTTCCCCTCTTAGGTCTGGAGACCTCAGAAGAAGGGACCCTGTTCCCACAGTTGCAGTTACATGAGCGCTGTGCTTATACTGGCCAATATCACTATACTGCCAATAGGCTTTGAACGAGATCTACGGAGCTACTGCTAAAAATGACATTAACGGCACTATAAAGGGCCTACACAAGATTGAGCTCTCCAATCAAAATTTTATGGTCCAGATTATCAGTTACTAGCTTCATGAATTCTGTAAAAATCCATTCTCCTGACAGAAACCCCAACTCATTTTCAATCTCTGTGGTTTCTATCGACAGAACAGCATTTAAAGCGCTTGCTTGTGGTGTTGATGCTGCCTCTCATTGGTCTTGTGATTCTACATCCAAGATGCATGCTTTCATACACAAAATACATTTTTCCAATTTTAGGGGGGGTGTAGTTGATTGCGACAACAATTCATGCATTAACAGCAACCAAAGATAATTGAATACTGTGCTTGAGTTTAGAGTATCCTCAAACTGTTTTACGAATAACTGATTCTAAAGGGAGAGAAAACACAGGAAAACTGATGTACAATATGAAACAATTAAAGCTATTATACCCATAATGCAATAGGAATTATGCAAGCAAGAGACCTTGAGAGTGTACACAGCATTCCACAATGTCTCGATTCTTGGGCTGCGAGTCCTTTTCACATTCACAGATTCAACAGAAAATATCTTTGTGACAGTATTTTGCTTCTGGAACAATGCAGTGGTGTTGTGTTGAAGTAGCAATACATTGTAATCTCGGTGCAATGACAGGTGACCCAGGGTTTTTCAGGAGATACTGAGAACAACCAGCCAGGGAACTGCTGTAAATTGGGAAATGCTACAACAACTTGAGAAGATGCATATCCTAATATCAAAAAGTAAATCCATATGCAAAACATTCATTGTACATATGTAACCATTGAGTCACCTACATGCACATTTAAATCACAGTCATCAACCCTGGGCCTGGAGAGTTGCAGGATGTTGTCTTAGCAATGTTTAAATAAAGAAAAGCCAGTTCAGAAAAAACAAAAACCCTGTGGCTCTCCAGGAGCAGGGTAGCAGACCCCAATCATAATCTGAGCTACAGCAGCGCTGTGCAGACTTACCAGCCATCGTTCACTCTGAGCCCTGGACATGCGGAGATGTTGTTATTGTTGCAGTTTCCTTCCGGAAGGTTCCCTTTCGTCAGCAAGCCGGCTCTGTCTGGCCTCTGCTCATCCAGGGCCCTGCTGGGGCCCCTGCTCTCCGGGTCCGCCGTGGCGGGAGCGGATAGGAAGAAGCGCTGGCGCGCCGCCTGGGTCCTCTGGGCCGAGGCCGTCCAGGGCATGGCCGCGGGAGGCGGGGCGACGGGCTTGGTCTCTGCCCTGATTGGGGCAGAGAGGATGGAGACGGGGTGGGGGGAGGGGGCAGTGTCAGTTTTGCCTGTGGGTCCGGTCTTCTTGCTGTTGTTCTGGGAGCTCGGGTGAACGGCGCACGTGTAGATCCCTGGTTCAGGCCCAGCTTTATAGGCTCCCGAGAGGAGGGTTTTGGAGCACTCGCAGCACCTATTCAAGATAAGGATAGGGTGTTTTACACTGCGGCAGTTTTAAATGGAGTTTCTGTGCTTCATCATTGGTTAAATGGACTGCATTTACAAAGTGCTTTTATCCAAATTGATCTACAATTGAAGACACTCACACTCAGACAGGCTGCCATGCAAGGTATATTGAGAGCAATTGGGGGTTAGGTGGTTCAATTAAGCTTACTTGAAGCAGCTCCTGTGGTACAGCTTCCCATCCACCAGGTGGCGTTGGACAAGGTGAACATGGTGCTTACAGACCACACAGGTGCTGCTGATGGTCCCCGTCTTATTGGAGCTCTCCACCAAAACTTCCTTCTGAGGAATAAGCGAAAAAGGAAAGGGATCAAATGAGAATAGATTGCATAAGACCATCAGTGCACTATGAAACAAATCCGAAGTAATGGTTGATGTTGAGTGATAATTACTGAGCTTACATATCCCAATGAGAGCAATTGGCTCTTTGCAAGTCAAAAGATAGACCAAAACAAGATTAACAGCAGTTTTTGCTATTCATATTGTTGACATTCAACTGGGAGATTTCGCTTCACGCTAGCAATGCTGCTGTCAAGCCCTGTATTCTCGCTCCACCGCTGCATTATTTACAGCAGCCAGAAGAGCAGCTGTCCACCGCTTCCTGGCTGAGTTCCCAGAGCAACGGCAACCTTTTATTGTTATCGCCAGAGAGTATTGTCTTAGTCTCCGGGAGCAAAGTCCAGTGAGCGAGGCTCAACTCGCAGTGGGCAGGAAACGACGGGGGGGAAAGTCCCTCAGACACAGCACTGTGGTGAAACCATAATATCCCAGAGAAAGTATCTAACATTAGGCCTGTTTCCCAGGCAGAGGGAAAAAAAAAAAACAACAAACTTGGCATCGCACAGTGGAATATTTGGGCCCCTTGACTTTGACTGTGAAAAAGGCCAACAGGCACAATGCATTGTGAGACTTGTAGTCCTTATCTACACACACCACACGTGGAGCACACTTAAGCACATGTGCTGGGGAGGATGCCAAAATATACAGGGACTTCCTGTGCTGGAGTGGAAGGAGCAGGATGACCATTGGGACACATCTGACATTAGTCTACAAAGGGTCTGAGTGTTTGTGTGATTTCGCTGGGAAAAAAACAGGCACCTGGATAGAACGAAACACGCAACCATGAATCATTGCAAGACAGGGCCACACAAGTGCTCATCTGTTTTTACAGTGGAGGGCCTGGGTGTATCTGAGAATCAATTTTAGCATGAAAATATGTTTAAAGCAACTCCAAAAAGCAAGCTTGAATAGCAACATTGTGTGGCCAGATGAGCATACACATTTAAAAGCACTTATTGACAATTATAAATGCCAAATTAGTTTTAATATCCGGCCAATATGGTTTTTCTTCTCGGCATAAGAAGTGGTATCAGAATTTCATCGAGCCTTTTCCGCAATAGGAAATATTCCCAACCAAAAACAAGATTCAATGTTATCTTTGAAGAGTAATCGCTTATAACACATGGAACCTCAGCAGACAATGTCATTGCACAAGCTGCTGTGGGGTAACTAGAAGTGAATTTTCTTGCTATAGCCCTCCCCACAAATCCCAAAACCAACACCCCTGTAATGCCAAGAGGATGTCAGCAACTTCACCATAGAGCATTGAGCCTTTAAAGTACACAAACACAGTCTGGGCTAAACAAAAAATATAAACTAATCATTAGAACGAAGACATTGTTGTGTGTAGCATGGGGTTAAGTATGATGTTAAGATGAACAGCCCTCAGACTAATTAGGGTTATTTTCAAGTGTATTAATGAATGCCTACTTAGAGAGTGGAAAGCCAAACCCAAAGGTTTTGGATTTAACAAACTTCTCTTGTCAGTGGACTTCCTCTCCTACAACCCCTTTGTTGTAATATCCAACTTGTCCAGATCGCAGAAAGGAAACAGAAGTACTTACATGCTGTAAACAAGCATTACCTTGTCGGCAGTACGGGGTAGTTTTGGCGAACGCCCAGAGGGTGCGGTGACTGTAGTGTCCAGGGGCGGGCGATTCTCAACTGCCAGTTTGCAGGGGAGGGGCTTGGCGATTACCGGAAGGTTCTTCTTCCCAGAAGGCCCCTCTTTGAAGCCCTCAGCCGGTCTCTTGACGCCTCCCACACCCCCACCTGGTGACGGTCAGATTACGTTACTGCGCGTCTGCCGCGGATAGACCGCGCAGGAGAGAAACGTGAGGATGGCCCTGGTTTAATATTCATACAGTCTGTGGCTCGAGTGGTGAGCCACTGAAGCGCCAGTTCCTGGTGCCGAGATGGACCTTGCGGAGCGGAATCAGATACTGATTGCTACAGTGCCACTCCTGGCCGAGAGCCAGAGCCAGGTGTGCATTCCCTGGAACAATGCGCTACTCAGCTGGCACCCGCATACCAAGCAGCTCTGGTGGCAGTGTACACGTTTCAGTCAGCACGTGTACCACCTGTGGATCTGTGGGGTGGGGTTGTTACGGTTTCAGTTTTGGGTGTGTTAGTTGCGCCTAGCAGCTTGAGATCTTAAAAAGTCCAATAAGGCAACAAACCTGTAAAGTTTGCCAAAGGCCAAATAACATTGTAAATGGATAACTGCCATTCGAGCCTCAGGACAAGCCGTGCAATGCCCAAACATATACTTTAACTTTCATTAATGATCAATGGAATTCATTCTTCTTTGAGTAACCAGATTAATGTCCAAAAGGGCAGTTGACAAGCTGCCAATTGAGACAACTGCACTTCCTGTCTCTTGCAGCTAGGATTCCCCTGAGAGCAAACTACTTCACTTCAATCCCTTATTGGTTCCCCACTTGCATCAGCTCATGTAAGTTGCTCTGGATAATGACCGCTGTAATGTAAGGTGTAATGTAAAATGTAGTCCAGACCGTAACCATCGGAGGCGAACGTGAAGCTTACTGGGGGCACGGCCGTTGAAGTAGTTGTGGTACTGGGACACGTAGGTGAGGATGCTGAGCCGGTCAGGGACCCTCAGAGCCACCATGTCCTCGGCGTCCAGCAGCGCCGGAATGCCCAGGTGCTCCTCCGCCACACGAAAGGCCTGCAACAAAGCCCCTACCGTCAACAGTAACCATGCCAACCGCAGTCACCACAACCTCCTTTTCTAGCAGATCACTAGCTTCCACCCTTTTCATTGGAGTCACAGGACATGGTCCTTATCATTGCTACTCAGCACTTCATTTGTCACGGCACTTGGCAGAGTCGAGTTGCCTCACCTGGTTTCTTGAGGTCTAAAATGGTTTTAAGGTGACAAGGAAACAAAAGCCGGCCACCACACAATCTCCCTGGGAAAATAAATGTATACTCCATATACATTTTTGGAAAACTTCCCCGTTCCTTCCCGTCTGTGGTCAGGAAAAGGCACTCGCATCTGAAGACCTGTTCAACTGCTGCAATGCCCTCCGACAATTCAGGACAGAGCAGACTTGCACACACCCGCAACAGACAGCCATTTCACCACCTTACTGTACACCAGCTGAGCACAAATGCTTCAAGCAGACCGCCTGCACCTGGCCAGGTCCACAAATCAGGATTGGCAAATTGCCAAACCCACAAGCCCCCAAATCTGGAACATAAACTCAAGCAAATAAACTGTTCCAAGTTTTACAATGTGCAATTATCTAGCCAACTCTGCAATCCTGATCCCTGGAACAGACTCGTGGTTAACCAGAGGTCAGGATAATATGCCAACTGAAACCCTCGTACCCTGGATGACAATGTCCACTTACGCATCACCCCGTAGGACACCTGACCAGTCATCGGCGTGACCGCCAGGATTAGGTTCCAGACCAGAGGTGGCACACGTAGGCTCATTACTTCTTGCTGGGTATGCAAGTGCACCAACTGGACAAGTGCCCAATGTAACCCCCTTTGCCAACATACAGAACGGCTTCAGTAGGAATTACAGGCCAAGATGCCCCCCCAAAGGAAATGGGGGGGATGAAACAAGTTTCATTACATAAAGCATTTGAGAAACTGTCAACAGATTATGAAGCAAAACATGTAAACGGCGATTTACTGCGTTATCGCAATAAACATTTATTTTATAACAATTGAGGCTCAGAACAACTCATTGTTGTAGTCGGTATCATTATGCCTTGGCGGGTTTTTCCCCAAACAGTGCAGCTGGGAAGCAGCTGCTTGACCGGTTCCACAGAACCGGAAAATAGAGAACAGAAGATTCCAGAAATAGAGGAGACCAACAAATGCAAACGTGCCCTCATGCAGGGATGGACAGGGTGAAGCGAATAACGAACAACTCATTTCCTCTGGACTCAGGTCTCGTGGGGGGTGGGGAGGGGGGAGGATAGCAGGCTGTCGTTAAGGACGGACCTGCGCTCAGCCTTAACATTTCAAAAGGTTGCAGATACTTTTGTCACGTAGGAGAGGAGAAGGCAAAGACAGTGGATGGATTTCTTTAGCTGAAATGTTAGCATTGCTCATCCAAACCCACTCGAGACCACAGCAAACAGGGGTCTCAGGTTTAAAAGTTGGAATCAGTCAAACCGGTCATTCAAAATGCATATTGCATCAATCAATACAGTAAAAGAGCAGTATATACACTGATATACAGTATAAGAAAAAAGGGAAAACAAATCCTGTCCATATTTTCAAGCTTGCTGGCAAAAGGCCACCCAGCAAATCATTACTAGACTGTTGCAGTTTCTGCTCAGCTCATACAGAGCATTGCGAAGTTTCAACTACTGCATGACATGGGGAGAAGCGGAGAAACAGAAAGCGGGCTTGAAACTCGATGCAACAATTTCGTGACCAGCGCATCCTCCTCATGAAATATGCAGAGGAATTTTACCTTGTCCACGAGGTAATCCTAAACGCACCCTTTAAGCAGCAACAGACAAGTTACGGGGCAATGCTGTCCACCTGGTCAAATACGATGAACTGTGTGTATGCCCCCAACAGTGTGTATAGACCGAGCACATACTAAACGACACAAGATTATCTTCCAAACAGCCATAATTCAAACAAAATTAGTTGGTGTGATGCAGAATTAATTCTCTGAACTGACTTTCCATTGAGGAACAGACCTGTAACTGATAATATATATAGTATATAGCCTTACAATGACAATGGCTTATTCATAATGAATGCCCCATAGAGGCCTGTCCGGGCTCATCTTACTTGCAGACACCAGGATGTGTTTGACTCTTTGCACACTGCATTACACCTATGATCTGAGCGCTTTGAATACAGTCTGACCTTCATTCCCCTGAAATAAGTGAACATTTCTGAAACTGGCGGGGGCTTAAAACGGAAACGTCCCCGCTCTGCCGTTCCTTTTCCAACAGCCATTCCACACTTCCGGAGCCCTGACATTTAAGGAAGGAGGGGGCAACGTCAAAACAAGGCCACTGGGTTAGTGAAGTCAACACACTTATCCTGTCAGCGTAATCACTGCGTCTGCAACCTGAGAATAAGCTAGCCTTCCCACACAATGCACAGCCGAACCCCAGAGAAAAGGAAGCTTTTGAGGTAGTACAAAATGCTTGCAGTCATCTGTGACTTAACGCAGAATCAAGGTGAAATCGAGCCGTTTGTAACAGGCAAACGCCACTATCAACATGTAATCATTACCCAAGAGCAAAAAACTCAAATTTGACTGGAAACATGAATAACTATAGTCAGACCAAATTTACGCTTGCTCACCGGATTAACATGGTCTTACAAATTACAATTCAGTCACTGTGAAGTGCGTTTCACATAGAACATAGAGGTCAAGAGTTGGTTCTGTACAAATCAGTAGACCTGATTAATGACTTATTGAATAATTAAATTAATTAAATATGCATTCCCCAGAAAAATCCAGAATAAACATTTAAAACCAGAATGGCATTATAACATACAAGTTGTTTCTGAAGATTATTGTACACCAAGGAATTAAACAAAACATATTTCTTAGCAGTTCAAATCCTGCAGAAATTAACACGGTTCCGGTCATTTCCGCTTAAATGAATGCCAAGAGTAAATCTCTTACCAAGTGGTTGTTGTCATAAACATTTTCCTCAGTGAGAGAGTCATAGTTTCTGAAACAGAACAAAACAAGGAAATGCATCATGCAGAGTCACTCGTTTTAAAGGTTGTGTACCGGGCTTGCTCAGGCTATGAACATTCAGCTCAAATGAGTGTCTCATTTTCTTTAAACACTTGAATGTAATTTTAGTGATCCCAATCAAACAGACCTACCAATACATTCCTGCTAGTCATGTTAGTAACTTCAGTTATCTTGAATGATACAGGCTGGCAAAACTGGGTCATTTTTGACCCTGTGGACACAGGGTATATATGAAAACAACTAGGGGTTTAAAACATTTACAACAGATTTTTCAACTTTCAGGAACAAAGTAAACTGCCCATTATAGTCACAACTGTGTGCAATTAATTGTATTCTATCGATCTAAGCCAAATATACTAAATAATACATTTCAAATGAACTAAAATCGGCCTCTTTGTGAGTTTAGGTCAATTACAACTGCCCAAAAAATAAATTTACTTAATTAGGAATTTGACCTCGAAATACATTTTCCAGCTGGAACGAGTACACAAGTGTAACTTTTTCAAACCTTGACTTGAACCTTTCACTTTATAATATTTATAAAACAGATGCGCATGATGGTAAACGGGATTACCACAGTCCTACTTTTGAAGAATTGGCTCAAACAGGTGCAACCGAAAGTTTTACTTCACATGCGTTTGCTTACATATTGGACAATTGACGGATGCAAGACAAAAATATACTGCTCTAAGTGGTCTCTAAAAGAAACAATTATTTTCCAAAATAAAATGTCCATGCAAACTATAATTAATCAAAGTGGACATGCGTTTTGCAAACCTATTTTTTCCTGTTACCCCGTATTAAACATTAAAGGTGAAATTATAGCAGTCGTTTTAAGAATAGAGTAGGCTACACGTGCTTGGTGTGCTTATAATACAGATATGATATTGTGTCGAGCACACGATGAGTATCATCCAGATTCCTTTTAGAGCAGTAACTATGCTGCCGCGGGCGAAGTGCTCACAGCTGTGCGGAATGGAGCTTCATTAGACCCACGAGTAATTCATTAAAATACACTTACAATTGATCAGTAGCCCATCAAACAAAATGCAACATAATCACGCAGGATCCACCGAGTAACAACTAAATTACTGCAATAACCAAAGCCTCAGTACCAGACAACGGTACAAAGCGTAGTATACCGCATGTTGTCTTGGATATTTTTTTAAACTTACATTTAAAACTTTTGTGCACAAACTTTCAATCAACGCTAATAAAGTTAGATCAAATTCCTTACATGAGGTCCGGTCTGTGCTTGTGGATAAGTGCGCAAAAGGCCAGTCCGTCCCTGAACGACGTTGTCATATTGACGATATTCACATTTCGATAGCCATCACACTGAATTTTGCACCATTGCTGCAGTGCCTTGATTGCTGCCATCCTGTTACGCTACTGTGAACAAACAGAGAGAAAAACGTTTTGCTGCTGCTATGAAATGCCAGGAACAAGCAGCCGTATCCGCCAAAAAGTTTTTGTCCAGGCGTTTTATTGTTTTTTTTGTTTCGTTTCGTTTCGTTTTAAGTGGCGCATGAACTGCGTCCGGATACACTAACACACTTCCAGACTGTAGCAGAAGGAACTCTCAACTAAACCATGCGTAACGGTAGGCTACCTGAAAAAGGTGGTGTTCGTGACGTAAATGGGTGGAGCGTTGAGATTCAATTAAGTTTAATTGTTAAAAACATGTATCGTATTTGCCCACATATTCGTTTCTCGGTGCAAGAATACGAACCTGTGAAATCGAAATAAATAAACGGACTAATTTCACCAACCAGAATACAATGCAATGTTTAAGGTCTAATAGAAAATGTAGTCTCTATTGGACTCATATGAACCATCTGCTGTAAAAAATAACGGTTTTCTGATATTGTCATCTATGGAGGAACATTACCCCCCCTTTCATTTTCTTGCTGGCCAATAGATTTCACCTAATTTAATCTCAACACTTATTGAATGTCTCGACTGTTTTGATTGATATTTCACCTGATCAACATATTTGTGAGATTCCACTGTAACCTTGAGATAAGGTAGTTTAATGTCTGTTGGAAGATAGTGACCTGTGTATTTACATTAAGCTGCCCATGATGAAAACTATTTTTTTAGATAGAGATGAGTGAAAATGTGATGTTACACCCTTTTGGGCAAGAAGCCCCTTCAGACTCTACAGACAAACTACATAATACATAACACACACATACAGTGTAGTCTGTAAGTATTTGGACAGTGACACATTATTTGTTGTTTTCACTCTGTAGTAATGGTTAGTGTGGTTAATACGAGGTAGCTTTAATTTTAGGGTCCATATTTGGTGAACTGTGTAGGCATAACACAGTACAGCCCTTTTTAAATATTGTCATGGTGGGAGGTAATTCCCGCTGTGATCACCAGAGGGCCAAGGATCATTGGTTACACCTGTGCCTCATTAGCACCAGGGGAATTACCTTCCCCTAAGAGTACTTAAGGCCAGTACTGACTACCTTTCAGTGCTTTTGTGTCTACTGTTCGCTCTAGCACAAAGCCAGTGCTACACCAGGTAGATGCTGTGCTGGTAGAGTCAGGTACGGTGTTGGTGTGTTTATCTGAACTTTCAGAATTTAAGAAAAATAGGTAAGGAAGGCGTTCGGTTGTGGTGTTTGTTCACCGACGACTTGCTGAAGGATTTTCTTTTCTTTATTTTTGTTTGGGGCTCGTGTGAGCCGGTGGTAGAGGGACGTTGTCCCCGGTACTGTATTTTTGTTTGTGTGTTTTTCCTGAGCTGCGTCTCATGGTTTTTGTTTTGTGCCTAGCAGTTTTGCGCTAGGTTGTATTTTTATTTCTGATTTCTCTAATAGTAAATCCCAGTGCTCGCCTCAAAGCACTTATTTTGGGTTTGGTGTTTTGCCCTGTTTTCAGAGGGTTGATTTATTTTCCTACAGCTGTTTTGGGCTTATTTTCTGTTCCATTCTAAATATCACCTTTGGGTTAGTTTTTGTTCATTCCCCTCTGTGTTTGTACATCCCTGTGTCTTTCCCTTCCGGGATCTGCTAGCGTTCACGCCTGCGTGTTCGCGTATAGGGGTTTTGTCTCACGGTCGTGTCTGGCTCTCCGATCATCCTCGCCCTCATAAAATAAAATATAGTATAATTTATTTGATCAATCCCACATTATTTGTGCAAATGCATGGATTTATGGTGAATTTTCATTTTGATAAATGAGGCCCAATAAGTTCCTGAACTGAACAACCCATTGACATCACCTGATGCTGGGTATATTCAACAAGTGAAATACTTGCTCAATTGGATTGAGGTCAGGTGATTGACTTGGCCAGTCAAAAGAATTCCAATTTTTGCTGAAAAAAACTCCTTGGTTGCTTTGGCTGTATGTTTTGCTTTGTGTGAGTGGTGTGTGTGCCCTGCGATGGACTGGCGACCTGTCCAGGGTGTATTCCTGCCTTTTGCCCAATGTATGCTGGGATAGGCTCCAGCCCCCTTGCGACCCTGTTCAGGATAAGCGGGTTAAGAAAATGGATGGATGGATGGACTCTCTCTCACACACACACTCCCTCTCTCTCTATCTCCCCCCCTCTCCCTCTCTCAGTCTACCTGATCATTTGCCATTTCTGAGCTCTCCAGTGCGTTCTTGCTTCTTAACAATGTACCACACAGTTTATTTTGACACATCCAATTTTTTGGCGAATTGATTTATTTTTCAGCTTAATGATGGCCTCCTTTATTTTCATTGACACTTCTTTGGTCCTCATGTTGATAGACAAAAACAATAGACTCCAAATGAAGATCCATCCATCCATTATCCTAACCCGCTTATCCTGAACAGGGTCGCAGGGGGGCTGGAGCCTATCCCAGCATACATTGGGCAAAAGGCAGGAATACACCCTGGACAGGTCGCCAGTCCATCGCAGGGTGCACACACACCATTCACACCTATGGGCAATTTAGACTCTCCAATCAGCCTAACCTGCATGTCTTTGGACTGTGGGAGGAAACCCACACAGACACGGGGAGAACATGCAAACTCCGCACAGAGAGGCCCTGGCCGACGGGGATTTGAACCCAGGACCTCCTTGCTGTGAGGCAGCAGTGCTACCCACTGCACCATCCGTTCCTAACTCCAAATTAAAAATCAACTCTTCAGTTTTTGTTATCTCTTTTATACATGAACTTAGAATAAAACTTAACCTGCCCAAGAAACATCTGAGCAGCCAATTGTCCAATTACTTTTAGCAGCTAAAATTCCTTTTCACTCTATGGATATAAAAACCCTCAAATTAAAGCTAAAGGGCTGCACTAGTGATTGTTTTATTTCAAATTCGATGTGCTGGAGTAGATATAAAACACCAAAAGATTTGTCATTATCCAAATACTTACGGACTGCACTGTAATTGTATGCTAAAGTCATATGTGCCAATTCCGATGAAATTATTTCCTAATTTTAATTACTTCTATATTTGGAAAAATATAATTATATTATGGGTGTCTCGGTGGCGCAGCCTGTAGAGCACTGACCGCATGCTCATTGCGAGCCGCGACGTCGGCGGTTCGAATCTGACCGTCCGACATTTGTCGCATGTCTTCCCCTCTCTCTCGCTCCCATTCTTCCTGTCTCTCTATACTGTCTGAAAAAGGCCTAAAAAATATCTTAAAAAAAGAATTATATTCATAATCGCAGACTTCATGTTACAAAAATTAAAGAAACAGCAGCCTTTAACATACTAGAGAATAACATGAAGGACATGTTTATAGAAGCAGCCAGAATGGTCTCCATGTCTCACAGTACAACACATTTTGGCTTGTTGGTGAAATCTTCAAAGTGGCAAACTCACAGCTGAACTGAAACCGAGCACCAAAAGCACTACAGAGTATACAGGTCTTCTGGCTAGTCTTGTGAGGTTAGATCTTATTCCCTGTGACCCAAGGATAGAGTAGCAGGAAATTCAGTAGCAGTATCATAACATTCATCAAGATTTAGACCAAAAGCACACAAACCCAAATTCCGGTGTCTGCTGGCATTTTGCTCTAACCAATTCTTCTAGCTTAAATCTCTAAACAGATGTGCTAGTGCTTTTTAAAAATATACAGTACTGTGCAAAAGTCTTAGGCACCTGCATAACATTCTGTACAGATAAGATAATTTCAAAAATAATTAAATGAAAGGTCCTAAATAAACATACTATACATTTTACATTACATTTGAGTAATTTGTTAAAAACTGAATCAAATCAATATTTTTTGTGACCACCCTTCAGTGTTAAAACTGCATCACTTCTCTGAGATAGCCAATGCTGTCCTGCAGTTCTATAAGACAATCAGCAGGGCGGTTGTTCCAAGCATGTTGGAGAACTTGCCACAGTTCTTCTGCAGACTGGTTGGCTCCTTGCTTCTGATCTCAGACAGCCATGATCAAGTTATGTAAAATGTAGTCAATTGCTTGCAGTAATATGCTACTTTTTTAAATTAAATACAAAAATGTCTCTGACTTCTACTGCTGTAGCCTATCCACTTAGAGTTATGATGCGTTGTGTGTTCAGAGATGCTCTTCTGCACACCACTATTGTAATGTGTGCTTATTTAAGTTACTGTCACCACTGCATATTTTTTTGGACCATTCTTTGCAAACTCTAGAGGCTAGTGTGGATGAAAATCCTTGGAGATCAGCAGTTTCTGAGATACTCAATCCACCTTGTCTGCCACCAACAATCATTCCACGGTCAAAGTCACTTAGAAGATCACATTTTTTCCCCATTCTGATGGTTGATGTAAACATTAACTGAAGCTCCTGACCTGTATCTACATGATTTTATGCAGTGTACTGCTGCCACACAATTGGCTAATTAGATAATCACATGAATAAGTAGTGTAATAAAGTAAAAATGTTCCTAATAAAGTGCTTGGTGAGTGCATATCTGTTCACTAAGGATACAAGTCTGTAGTTGTAGCAAATTCATTAATGAAAAAAATGTTGGATCTAATAAATTATTGGGACTACCTAAATAATTAGGAACAGATGTTGTCACAAATTCCCAAAACCAATTGATCCCTTGTGTTCCCCTAATGAAGACAGGCCTGACTATATTGACTAGGCCAAGAAATAACAATTCCCATACTCCTCTGATACTGATCTAAGGCATCACGCATTGTGTTCTAAAATGGTTGCTGTACCAGGAGATGGAGCATGGAGTAAAATACAGGCATCCGATGTTTTGCGTCAGCACTGTAGCAATAACATCGGACCTGCATTTCCATCCAGTGCCCATTCATGCAAATTATATGAGCTAGTGTCCAACCTGGCGAGCAGAATTCCCAGACCTGCAACTTATATTGTAATATATCTTATTAGGAGCAAAATGAGTGTCATTTTGTGCCTCTTTGAATCAATTTATTTTTGGTCTTTTCTGTCTTTGTGACTTCAATTAAATAGAACACAGAATCTCTCTCTCTCTCACACACACACACACACACACACACACACACACACATTCATATCTGATGCAGCATGTAACATCAGTGGAAGGAAATCATGAGCAGCGGGAAAAACTGATTTTTGGTGATTCTTACCCAAAGTTATATTACACAGGTGATTATTTTCCTTTTATTGTGGACACAATCGTATGAACATCCAGCAGAATTTCAGGGTCAGTACCCACCACAAGGTGGTAGCATTCACTTTTAAAGAGGACTACAGCAGGAACCTGCTCAGTGACAAAGTCAAAGGAAAACCAACCACTATAGCGCTATTCATTTTTACTATTGCTTTCTCATTGCAAACCTACTGAATGGAAAATCTTTGATCAATCATTGACATTACAATAATTACAAATTTCTGGTGGTCCCCACATATTGTATTCATACTGTAGCTACTTGTGGCGTATAAGCTCACACATAGCTTCCATTTCAATTTCTGACTTTCACATGACCACTTCCGTGCCTTCCCGGCCTTCCGTCGCCCTCCCCGCTCCCCTTCGCTGGGGGACGGGGGGGCAGGGGCCATGTGGGGGGCGACATGGCTCAGGCAGTAAGAGCAGTCGTCTGGCAGTCGGGGGGTTGCCGGTTCGATGCCCCGCCCAGGCTGTGTCGAAGTGTCCCTGAGCAAGACACCTAACCCCCAAATGCTCCCGACAAGCTGGTCGGGGCCTTGCATGGCAGCCAATCGCTTTCAGTGTGTGAGTGTGTGTATGAATGGGTGAATGGAGGGGCATCAATTGTACAGTGCTTTGGATAAAGGCGCTATATAAATGCCTGCCATTTACCATTTACATGCTGACAACACTGTGATATTGTTGTACACAGGACACGTACAACATAATCTTATCCTTTGGTACGCCACACCTCTGTCTATCCCTTTGCTGTTCCATCATAAAAGAATAAGGTTCCTTTATGCAACTGAAATGCTCTTACCTCAAAGCAGTATCCATTTCCTCATTCTCACAATGAAAGGTATTCAAAGGGAAATGTATTTGCCACCATGCAAACCAACTGGCTTACCAATATGCTTATTGGTAAGAAAGTCAGTAAGAGTGTGTATGCAAACCTTTTATTTGTAATGTTTGCTGAGATTAATGTACTGGTTTTTCAGCATAGGTGATTCTACACATAGGCAGTGAGTCGTGCTAACTAACATGGTGGATATAGGGTGGATCCACAAGTCCAGAAATTGAATACAATGGCAGTTTGTCTTATCAAATAAAAATGACATGTGATAGGCAGTCCATTTTCCCAAGATTTTGTAAACTGTAGATGTTATAGATGAGGGCCATAAGTTTTCTCTTTGTTTTCTCGCATTTGAAATTCAGTCCTCCACCAGCTAGAGGTCGCTGTAACCTCCTCGTCAAGCACCTTCTCAAACAATTATCCCCATTTGCAGCACCTCAATAATCTAAGTTGATAATGCCACTGATTTATGCACAGATGATCATTGACAGCAATGTTTACAAACGACACTTGCGGGTTGAATTCAGTTAGACTATTTACCATCATGGATATCTCGCTGTATTTTCAAACATTGTACAGGTGCATTAAATGTTTTGTTAGAAGCAGTGGCAAATGCCTACATAAAAAATCAAAAGCAGTTATAACACACAAAAATAAAATTAATAAAATTAATTTTTAAAAAGTGATTGACATCACTAATGAATTAACCATGGTCTTCAATCAATCAAGACTTTAAGGACCAGATGTATCAGATGTCTTAGTGCCGGGTTAAAACAAAAACCTGCAGCCACACCCAACGTTTTTGGATAAGATTAGATTTTTATGGATGCATGGACATCATGTGAGAAAAGGACATCAAGATGGGGAAATCGAGAACATTGTGCCCCCCCCCCCGAGGTGCCGTCAGGGTACCACTGGTCCAACCTGGCACTCATCAAGGGCCTGCCGCTGGAGGATACCTCTTGGTGAGGTGATTGAGGGAAGGTATTTCCCTGCGGATATGCTGGAGGGCTTTAGGACCATGGAGAGAAACTCAGTGCCAGTTTCTAGGACAATACTTAAATGATTGGAGTTGATCAGGACACAACGAGGCACACCTGCAGATTGTGAACTGCTCCTGGCCACACCCCCTCAAACACACATGGGCTGTTTTGGAGTGATGAGGCCAAGAGCTTTACGGACAGGAATCATCAAGAGCTGAGGAGAGTGTGCAATGGTGAACTCTGTGACTGTGCTGATTTTTGTGATCTTTTCTCCAGTTTGCCACAGGCCCAGAGTAGTGCCGAGCCGACTAACCAAAGGAAAGCTTAGTAACCGGGAACCCACCAGCCAGAAGCTTTGGATCGGCTGTTTTTGTTCTTTCGCACCACCCCTTACCCTTCAGTTTTTTTTGTGAGAATAAATCAACCTCAGTTTTTTCACTAAAACCTTTTGCTGCCTTGTTTTTGACCTGGGATCTCACAACATTTATTAGGCAAATGGAATGTCAGTTCATAGCCCCATCAGTTAAGGACTTGGCATATGCATGGGGAGAGGTGGATCCACAGGTCCATCATTTATTACACGCATTCAAAAAAAATACTTCTGCAAAGGATCCGCTCATGTTTTCTTGCTCACGGAAAAATAAGCATTTGGAAAGAGTCCACAAAGTCTGCAACCAAGTCAGACCTAAGAAACCAGGTGACCTGAGTTAACTGTGCAATCAACTGCTTTAATTGATAAATGGCTGTGCTACTCAAGTTCTGAGTAACAATGAAAGCCAGCAGGCCCTGTGGGCCTCCATGACCAGGAATGAGGCCCACTGGCTTTTCATAGCAATTAAACTTCTGTCCATGTTCACTTTCCTTCCTCTCTCCCTATTTGATTAACAAATTGTTGTCATAAATGTCTCAATTAGAAACTCAATTGTACAATTAGTCACCTGATTGTGCCAAATAACATGTCATGTCCGATAACAGATTCACATGAAAATATGCCCTCATGTATCCAAACTGGTCAAGTTTGTACATAAGGAAATGTTCTGCATTTGATAATGAGGGGATTATATCTGTACATAAGGAAATGTTCCCTGTTTGATTAGGACAGGATTATCTGCACATAGGGAAATACCCTTAGATTTGGTCACCATGACACTGTGCTACTGGTCTACATTAAGCACTCATTTATTTTGCCTACGGAAAAAACCTGTGTGCTTTTGATATATTCTGCTCTTTGAAGCTTTACCAAATCATATAAAACTCTGCACACCTGCACTGTTACAGTAAAGCTGGTTCAAAAGTAGAATAGAATAATTAATACCATTTGATCATCAATTGTCATCAATTGTAATTAATAGCACAAAAACATAGACTGGACACAAGATGGAAGGCAGAAAAAGTAAACATTTTCTGTTTCCATTTAATGGCACCTCCTAGTTGAATTCATACGAGCAGGAAAGACAACATTCTAATAACATTAACTTTCTTGTTTGTCAAACATTTTCTATGCTCAAAAATAGAGGGAAAATATATTTTCTTATTGTGAAACGTCTGACAGCAACACTCATACCATAGTGAAAGATGCTTACCTCTTTATCATGTCTGTATGATTTATATACTGAATTGAAGGCACACGATTTGCTGTTTGGAGGAGCAGACTATTTGCATGAACAAGCAGGTGTAACGAATAAAGCAACCACTGAGTGTAGGCCAATTCGATTTTGCTCATAAGAATGTAACATTGATTTTTGAGAAAAATATTTTCTTATTTAGATAATTTTTTCTTTTAATAATTTAAACATTAGAGTCCTCTCATATTTTGAATGGAAGATTAAGCTGACAAACTTTTTTTTGCTCATCTCTACCATGGTTGCCAATAATTCCAAACTTTCATTTTTTACAGGGACAATCAAAATAAACATTATTGTAAATGTGTAAGAAGTAGCCAACTAGCCAAGTTTTTCAACTGCAGTCACAGGGCATAATGGTAAAAAAGGTTTTGTAGCACATGAAAATAAACATACAGTAGTACACACAAAAATGTGCAACATCTAACACAAAATTTCCACAGTAAAAGTATGAAATCAGATTCCTTACTATTTACTAATAATCAGTGACCACAGAGGCAAACAGGAAAATTGAACAACAGAGCAAGTCATTCATTCTGATATCTATTTCTTCCTTCTGCATCCAAAATGGTTTTATCTACTACCACAGGGCTTCTGAAATCTTCAAAAAAAGGTTCACAGATACATTTATTTCAGTATTTGCCAGAAGCTCTTGGAGACTTCTAAGGCTAATGTGGCACAGCACAACATAAGTGGTGGTAAGAGCAACGAAACTGTATACGTGCACACAAAGTGCTAATAGAATGACTCGTGGTATGAGGAAGTGAAGAATCTGACAAACCACCTTGACTTGTTTTCTGCAACTGCAATGCAATTTGCTTTTTCAACCTCACCCAATAGGCCTTTGTACTTGCCACACTGCCTTTACACAAGATGCGTAACCACAGTAACAAACCAGGGGTAATAGAACAAAGGCCATCACAAACACCACACATACATGTCTTATTTTAAAGCTACTTAGATATTTACAAACTTAAACATGTCTTAGGTACTTATGGCACTGATTCATGGCAAAACAAGCAAAACAATGCTGTTTTATATCTATTTATCAATTTACTGATAAAAAGAAAATACACTAAAATAGAATTTGATGTGTAAGGAAAATAAAATAGGTCTATTTTAATAAATCAGGACTTCAACATATCTGGAACAAGCTACAGCCAGATGTTTTTTTTCAAAAGATATACTGGAGCGTATTCAGAGGCTTTAGATATTGAATGTCCCTCCAATGTTAGTACACATCGGGCATCAAAATTTCCATAATCTTTATCAGTCTCGTAGATCAGTTGGGAAGTCCTCGTCACAGAAGCACATATTCATATTCCATAGTCCTGATAACACCAGATTAACAGACGGATCAGTATACACTTCTACACTCTTTGGTAGGAACTGTCTGTGTAAATTTGCATAATGGGACATGTAGTCAAAGCGGAATTAGAGGAGCTTTCCATGCTGCTTCTCTGCATGAATGGGGAGGCACAGGTGATGGAGTCCGGAATATTCCATGTAGGGCATTGCGAGGGCTCCCATTCGTGCCCAGTGCTCTGGTCTGTACGCTCCACTGAAGAGGCCTTCCGATCTGCTCTGTCTGCTTCAGAGCGCCAGTCTACCAAGGTCTCAAGAGCTTGGTAGCCTTCTTCGCTGGGTTCCAGAGTGCATGCTGGGAAACGAACCTGTCCTAGAGCCGCCCTGCTGACCGCCTCACCAAAGCTCTCGTATCCATCATCAGCTCTGCAGGCGTTCAGAGGCAACGCGTCGTCCAGGCCGTCCACACCGGAGGGACACTTCAGATTGTCTTCCTCTACTGGATACTTACAGTCTATGGCAATTCTGGGAGCTTCTTCTTGCTGGGGGTCTGAACTGGTGGCCTTCAGAACCTCGACTTCTCTGTAGATGGGGCAGAATTCGCAGCCCACCGCAGGCCGAGCAGAGAGGTCGGGCGTCCCGCTACTCGGTAGCGCTTGAGAACTGGTGTTTTGTGAAGGGGTAGCCGCCAGCGTGGTGTACAGGACGTTTTTGTAACCCGAGTCAGAAGAACTGCAAGAGCCTGCAGAGTCACTGAATGTTTTCTGACTGTCATCAGATGAGAAGACACCACTGTCCTTCGTTGACGTGTGGCTGGAAACATTCTTATATGGACCAACTTGCTCGCATTCTGATATCCACAGAGTAGGCCTGAGTGGGAGATGTGACAGGAGCATTCATATGTGTATGGTAGCAGTAGCGGAGAAGGCTTATTAACATGAGTAGCAAAGCCAATAACAGGTTGTCAGTGACCACCAAGAGCTTGAACCAATACTGGACTTGAATTTATCATGAACAATTAATCTGATTATTTTTGTGACAATGTCAAAGACAAAGCAACTGACAATGAACCAAACTTGCATTTTGTTAATACATTTAAGGAAAAGATTAGTGCAATATAGAAATAGTTCACTTTGTGCAATAAAAGCACAATGTGTACATGACACTTTCAGTTTTCATGGCATGTATAGCTATTTCTGACATAATGTCGCTTATGATGGGATTTAATCCCTCTAAACATGAAAACCACCAAACCAGCTGTGGCTGGAATGAAAACTAGCAGTGTTCCCTCAGGACCGAGTTTTGAAACCATTGCATTAAGTAACGCACTTTAGTCAATATAAGCATACTTATAGACAGTTGATAGAGAGAGAGTAATGTCAACAATCTCACCCTGGCTCTTCCTTGGTGTTAACGATGGTCAGGAACTCAGTCCGATAGGAGGATGGATCGTAATTTTGAGGGATAAAAAACTGGAAGCAACAACAACAGAAGAAGTGTGAGGCACCATTGTGATATCAGTGGTCCAAAGCCAGAAGACCAGAACAGTCATGCTCATGACACAATATACATGCATGCTGCAACAACATGCTTACATGTGTTAAACCCGTTCCTTGTGTTTGGGGAACTTTACCATCTCATATCCTCCTCTATCAATCATTGATAGGTATGAGGTTGAGACTTCCTGGTCCCTTGGTCCTAGACTAAGCTTCTAGAGTTCTAAGATTTCACAGCAACTATTATAAATAGTGTGGGGCCTTACATTACATTGTTTTTCCAGAATGATAAATGTCATTGTTCTTGTTGAAACTGTGTATATGGTGGATCTACACTGTAAAATGCAATAGGTTCAGGAGATCTGCTGTCTTAAATTGAAATATAGCGTATGAGGCTCTGTATCTCATGTGCTGGAATATGGAATAACTCTACCTCGGATTTTCCCAGAAGTTTGTCTTTTATCTCAATTGTGGGGGTAGGAATATTATCCCACCACTTATCCTTGAGTCTGAAAGGACAAAAGATAAATTAATGCTTTTATTAATGTCATTATAATTAATATAATCAGCATTTTTATTGTTGAACTGTGAAATCAGTAAAGCAAATTGCGATGGATTTTTATTATCATTACTGTTATTGATATTTTTAATGTGCTCAGTCTCATTTTCATATTCCTGTCTGTGTTATCATATGAATAACAAAAATGAAATGAAAACAGAATCATGTCAGAGCACTTATCTTACCGAGTGCAGCACCAGTAGAAAGCACAGATGCTGATTATGAGAAGTGCACAAAGGACGGGGATGATGGCTATCAACACGTTCCAAACAGATGCAGCTAGGCAAAGCAGAAGGCAGCGACGTTATTGTCAACACATCGGTTCAAAAATGGTCGGATGACAAACACTTCACAACTTCCACGAATAAAGACAACGGTCTCCGACAGCCTGCCACATGTGTGCAATAAGAAATAACAAGAAACAACAATGCAGAGTGGTCGTGTCCTCGTACTGTGTGTACTTCTACTTAACCACAATATGTGCAGCAACAGTTACACAACATTCATTGCGCTCTACAGCAGGGATCAGCAACTCATGGTCCTCGAGGGCTGAGAACTGCTTTCCACCATTTACCTAGGAGTGAGTAGCACTAATTACCCGGGGAAAAATAAAACCAGGGCTGGATTTGGATTTGAGGGCCAGAGTTGATAAACTCTGTCATATACAGTATGTTTGACTTACAGCTGGTCCACTCCACCTCTTGGCTCCAGTCGCTGAACTGTGTACCGTAAAGGGGGGAGCGTGATCTCGCCTTCACCACATATTCACTGCTTGGCTCCAATTCGTTGCCTAGTATTTCATGAAAAGGTTGTGAGGCATTGGCAATCCTTGGAGCCTGCAGAAAGATGAAGTAAATTGTGTTATAGATACACAGACTGGCTCAGTACTCAGAACTGAGACTAAAACCAGGTAAGAATGAATATCATTTGGACACAAGCCTCTTTGCCTCACAAAGACCAGGCTGTCTGAGTACAAATGAGAATTTCCTTCATTTTATGTACCCATTTTCATATCATATCACAATGTCTTCCAGATGTTTGGGTGTTATACAATTCATGATTTGTACAGTTAATATGGTTAATGAACAAATTAATCACGTTAAACTTATTCATAAAAATGTTTTTTGCTAGTTTGTTTTAAAAACTAATTTGTAATCAGTTTTTAGGTTCTCTAAATATACAGATAAGTCCTTAGCTTTAAACAGTAGCATATTTCTTCATAATCAGGAAACAGTAAATAGTTAGCTAACTATAAGCTTCTTGCATGTCTAGCAGCTTGTAAAATAATTAGCACATGTGCATTTAAACAGTGTTTTAATTATTAGGCTAGAATAACCATAGCTAACCACAACAAGTGTGATGGTACATTGCCCTGCAAACCAGAACCTTATCCAAGGTTCATGAAAGGAAAGGCATTATTAAAGGGAAATTTGCTTCCACTAGTAGAGTGTAATACCCTTGTGATTGAGGAAATGCCTTTCAAAAAGCTTGATTACTATTAAATGTTTCTGAATGTCATAAGCTCAAAGGCAAATTGCCGGCAACAGCCTTTTTATAACTTTTTTGTCTTAATGACAAAGGAGTCCTCCAAACAACCCCTAACTTTTTGCAGATTTAGGAGCTGGTTAATAAACTTGAACACACACACACACACACACACACACACGCACACACACACATAAAATGAGTCATCTCATAAAAAAGTCAACTACAATGTATGACTGATTACAGTACAATCAATAAAGCCTTAGAATTCTTCTAATTTGTCAATTTTCACATTATTTTAAATCCATGAATGGTATCACTATGGGTAGGCTTACATTTTCATAGCACGTTTTAAAATAAAGTTTTGACTCTATTTCCAAGTATGCACATGCAATAATATTTATGCCAACAGAACAATAACTCAATCACCATCTTTCTTAGGTGTGGCAGCAATCTTGGTTGCCAACTCATAACAGCCAAAAGGCTAATTACATAATTATCCTTGTTTAGCAGTCTTTGTGGGCAGCACTCTCATTCTTCTGACATCCAAACGGCTTCATATTAGAGGTGTTTTTCCTTTCTTATATTTACTTTCTATTTCACTTTTTATTGATCACACAGAGGGAATTCAGTCGTCCTATCAGCCAAAAGAATGGTTTCGCATAGTATAATTATTATTTAACAAAGGTATTACGTACTCAATGTTCACCTAACTTACTGTGCGTATGCAATATAAAGACTTTCTAAGTGGAATCACACTTTACCATTGGAGAGTTAGTCGGCCTAAGTCAACTTGCTCACCTCGTCTGGTTTTCCTTTCTTATTGTACATCAGCTGAATCTGTAAACTCTCAGAAATGGGATTTTCGGCAGGGTAATTTGTGTTCCATGTGACTTTGTAGTTTCCATTTTCCATTGGCATCACCAATAATATCTTAGGGGCTTTGGGCTTGACTACAGAAGACAGGGACACAGTATATTAAACAAACGAGAGAAACGAACTCTTAAAAGGAAACAAATCCATACTAAGATTATATATTTTAACTGTTTTGCATTCAACATTTCTCCTTTGAGAATCCAGTACTGTATTTAATTAAATGTATGCCCACTACTATTTTTGTCATTTCTCTTGATAACGACTAACGAACGTATCAATTTTAATCACATCGCCAAATTCACTGAAGTTCAACTGTAGCTTATCTGATTTGATGTTTGGTGTCAGTGTTGGCTATAATTAACATTCATATAAACAGGGTGTCTCTAGAAGTTGAGAACAGCCGTGTTCGCCATTAAGGGATTGTACTTCAAATCCTGCTTACTGTTGTCAAGTGCGGTGATAATTGTCAAATGCACGACTGTCCGTCCATCCATCAGACGTACTGTGTATTTCTCAGTGCTTACAAACTCTGGCAATTCAACTGTGCATCCACACTTGGACCCATAATAATTCCCATCGTCTTCAGACTGTAATAAAGTGCAAGCGTAATGTCTGAAGAGAAGGACATTAGGAAAGGATAAATAATTAATAATAGCATGATGATACCATAACAAGCCGTATAGATGATGGAATGCAGTATGCACAGAAAGACACTAACATGTATACACTTTAATTTGTTAGGCTTTGTTAGTAAACTGGACCAAGTTGAGCTGCAGGGGTAAAATGATGGGTTGAAAAAGTGAGAACGCTAATCGCCCATACAAAAACATCAACAAGATGCATGCAAATGTTAGAATTGGTTCATTAACATTTTCGTGCAAACGAAACGTGTACAAACAGCGTGCTCAGGGTACAAACATAAAGGCTATAGGCTATAGTTGGATCATTGTATCTTTGTATAGGCGAGTTTAGTTCGTTTATGCACTAATTTGACAGCATGTGAACAAATGTTTTTAACGGTTGTGGTTTGGCAGTTTGAGTTCTCGTTTAGAATTTGTTCAATAAAATATGTAAGGTATAATTAGAATAAATAGTATCTGTAAAAAATAAATGTAATCAGAAATCCTTCCAATATAGTAGTTGGAAACAATGGAAACCGCAGCCTTTGTAACGGAGACATAATGTTAATCAATGACAATCAATGACAAAATGTTAATCAAGCCCCCTTGCACAATGTTTTTCTTCTTTTTCACAAGAAACTAGTTTAGTTCAGAAATTGCCGAAATTAACTAGAAGTTAACGAAGTCTCTTCAATGAAATCACGTGATTTACCAACATTGCGTTCATCAGTGAGTAATCGGATGGATCACATAAATGGATTAAGAAAGGAAAAACTTACTCCTCAAATGGTGATTCAAAGTCTAAGATATATCCACTGCAGTTGAGAAGCTTGTCTGACGTGAAGTCGCAAGCCATTGTTGTTATATAGTCGTTAAAGCAATTTAGGTTTGAAACATTCAAATGTTCTGTAAAATAATGAGCAGACATGGTGTTGTTAAGTGAAAACATGTCATGAAGATCATCGAAAGACAAATGCTTGTAATAATATTTCATACTGAAATGTATGCCACGGTATATGACAATAAATAAGTGTGAAAGTATTATATAAAAAATACATACACCCTAATTCTACAGTGGACGCAACTGTGGACATACATTTATATTGCTTACATTGATTACAGGCCTATCCTCTGAACCATAAAAAAATCGACTTACCGCACCATATCAGTGAAACAAAACAAATGAAAAACAGGAGAATTATAGACGACATGTTTACAGTATGATATATTATCTTCATCCTTTGAACGATATCTTTGGTCCTTTAAAACAAAAAGGTAACGATTATTATTTCACTTGCATATTGTAGCGGTTAATAAATCGTCATGTCAAAATCGCATTCGCCACATAGAATCAAACGTTATATTATCCTTTTTGAACCGCTCGTCCATTGTGGCGTTTAATAATTCCTTAAAACACACCGCATAGTGTAGAACAAAATGTTAGATCATGGGGATATTAATCTCATTTTATTTGCAAGCCCAGTCTACTTCTGATGTTAAGGAAATTTTATGATAAATAAGATGGCAACGAAAAGAGTACAGTACCCGTAAACAAAAAAGTGTATTTCGCTCGGATAGTATGCTACTCGCACACAGGCACGCACAAACACGGCACAGGACGTTTAAGCACTTAAAAGGAGAACAGATCCATTAAACTATTGCGCAACAGTGGACATAGTTTTTCTAGAAATGCATTTCCTTATACCCTTCCCAGATTGATAAAATAGCGCAGATATACCAAGTCATACATTTTCCCTTAACACGTAATCTCAGTACAAAAACAAACATTTAAAAACACTTTACCTCCCGCGATGTTGGCCGTGTGCTAATTTTACGAAACTATAGTCCATAAAATTTCATCTTGAACCTTGAACGCTGCGAGTGGATTCTCTCGGGTGTTTTTTTTAATAGAGAGAATAGGGAAGTAAATGACTTGGCCGCGACTAGGGGCGGTCCTATTCTAACCAGACGTTCCGAGCATTGAGCACTGCTGCAGTCTACTTTCAACGTGAGCGATCGTTGCTAGACAGCGACGTGGTCTTTGCGTGTTTTTTTTTTTTTGTTTGTTTTTTTTTTTACGTTCATTCATATTTACAAAATGTTTTTGCTTACAAAAATAATCTATTAGCCTATGTTGTTGTGCATAACGTATTTTAATTAGTTTCTAAATAAATTGTGCCCATTGTTATAATCACAAAATCCTATATAATCCATTCACCCACACACAGGGGCTGTAAACCTGCATGGGAGGTGTCAGTGCATATTATTTTTCATCATTGCTGCTTTGATACAGATACATCTTCTACACACATACAGTACGAAACTGCAACACACAATTTACATGAAATGATTATTTTTTAAATTTTACTCATTTAGAAGACGATTTTAATCCAAAGCGATTTACAAGTGTATAGGTTCTTCAACAAGTTAAAAACATCAAAGCCATGAATAGCAAAACACACATTAAGAGCAGTTCTAACCAAAAAAATATAGTAATCGTAAGTGCATTTAAAAAAGAAAGAGAGCTGGCAGACCGGAGTGGTCTTGCTGGAGTGGAGGGAGCAATTCAAGTTTGGATATTGAGTGGGGCAGTCCCCTTAGCAGCCTGGTATGCCAACCATTGCAAACACTAGAAATTGTGGTTAAAAGACAGCTACACGTGTGGTCATGCTCTGTATTAGCCCGATAGCAAGATACGTATTCTCTGGTAAAGCTATCCTTGTTTTAATGTATTTCTATTAAGTTTATATTTGTACTTTATGTTTTTAATGTACAGCCAAGGGACTGCCATTGGAAATGAGCTAAATTCAGCAAAATACTGGCTAAACTGGCATATTTTCAGAAATGTTTACAAATGAGCACTGTTCCTGCAAGCATAGACCGAATAAAGTAACGTTTAAGTTGAGTGTTGTAAATAGTCTAAATCTCTTACATTCGCAGCAGTGTAAACCATGTGGTCATCGGGGTACACCACCCATTCCCTGAATTGGCAGAATGTGGGCCAAAAATGACCCAGCCGTGTGTTTCTTTTCAAATATTTCTCAAATTTAGCCATGTCAACAAACTGTTGCTCCATGAATTTTCCTGCAAACTTGACTTTCATTGATAAGCAAATTGGTGCGATAAAGAAAAGGCATCCAATAAGCATTGGTTCTGTGGCTGAAATCATGAGAGCGTTCAGAGGAGAATGAGCAGACTTGTTCAAGCTAACAGAAAGGCCAGAAATGCTCTTTCTGGCCTCTAACAGGTTCTTTATTTATTTTTGCAACAGTAGTGTGCAGTTGAATTCCACTCCTATCAGCTAAGAACTGGAACATCAGGCTACATTTGACATTTGATCACCAAAACTGGATGCCTGAAGATTGGTAAAACATTGCCTGGTCTGACAAATCTAAACTCAATCAAAACTGCCAAACTAATGCCAAAGTATTCACAATAAAAATTGTAATTGTCTGGGTCATTTTTGAACTGCCTCTGAATTAAAAGGGTATTGAGGAGACTATGCTGCTAAGGGTTAAGCTAAGATAACTTGATTGACAAAGTGAATACATTAGTGAAACATATGAGACACACTTGAGTGTGTTTTCCTGTCACTTCACAGTAGGCTAGATGAAATGGTGGCACCTGTGGTGGCCATGTAAGATTCCCAGCATCTACTTGCCAAGATCATTTTTGATTTTGCAAACAGTTTAACTGAGAATTTTATTACAGCAATTATTTAAAATATTTTGGCAACATAATTACCTTTGAATGCATGCAGCACCAAATTTGTAATATGATGACAATTCAATCAATATTTGTCCTTAATTTATCAAAATGTGTCCCAGAAGTGTTGGCTTTTTTTCTTTGCAAGCAAAATTGTAGATGTGAAGATGGTAAAAAGAGGACAGTAAAGGAAGGAGGACACAAAATGGTAACTAATATTCTGTGATTTTGGCATTCTCCTTAACCACCTGAAGAGGTAGTTTGGACACGTTTCAAATAAATTGTGTGGTGTACATGAGCGAGTGGCTGAGAGAAGGAAAGAGACCTGTGAAATGATGAATTCATCACTGTCAAAATGTTCAGACTGGGAAAAAGTATGCTTTCCAAAAAACCAATGCAGTTTTTTACACTGTAATCATGGAAAAACAATAGAGAGGACATTCACAGTCATCTGCTGCCAAACCACAAAGAACATGTATTTGTATGTTTAGCTGGTGCTCAGTTTTTTTGGGGGGGAAATGGCTCAGTTTTTCAGATGGTACATTTTATCAAGTGTGGCTTTTTGAAGACTTGCATTTCTTGTCAACATCTTGAAGAACTTGAAATAAAATCTAGTAGACAAATAATAAAAATGTTGAAAAGTTGAATGCATGTGTTGAAACCAAAGGCTCAATTCAGCTTTAAAATAAAACTTGTATATATAACACACAGAAACTGATGAGCCAACACATTATGACCACTCACAGATGAAGCAAAGAATGTTGATTATCTCGTACCAACAGCACATGTCAAGCTCTGGGACATATTAGATGGTAAGTGAACAGTTGGTTCTCATAGTTGATGTTTTGTATGCAAGAGCAATGGCCAAACCTAAAGACCTGAGTGACTTTGACACGGACCAAACCGTAATGGCCAGATGACTGGGTTGGAGCATTTCTGAAATGGCAAGGCATGCAGGCTACTCCCGGTTGTCAGTACCTAGACAGTGATCTGAGGAGGGACGAACCACAAACCGGCAAATGGGTGTTGGGCACATCGAAGGCTCTCCTGTCTGGTCCAAGCCGACAGAAGGGCTACTGTGGCACAAGTGGCAGAAAGTTTTAATGGTGGTCACGGGAAGAGTGTTTCCCAACACAGTGCATAGCAGCAGTCTGGTCAGAGTGCCCATGCTCAGCCTTGTTCACCATCAAAAGTGCCTACAACGGGCATGGAAGTGGACCTTGGAGCAAGACGTCTGGGTATGTGTTCACCGTTTACCTGGGGAAGAGATGGTAGCAGGATGCACTGTGGGAAGACGACAAGCCAGTGGAGGGATTGTGATGCTCTGGGCAATGTTCTGCTGGGAAACCCTTGGTCCGGGCATTCATGTGGACGTCAATTTGACACATGCCACCGCCCTAAACATTATTGCAGAGCAGGTACACCCCTTCATGGCAACGGTATTTCCTGAAGGTAGTGGCCTCTTTCAGCAGGATAATGCGCCCCGCCACACTGCACAAATTGTTTGGGAATGGTGAAGAACATGACGAAGAGTTCAAGCTGTTGCACTAGCCTCCAAATTCCCCAGATCAGAATTCAATCGAACATCTGTGAGATGTGTTGGAACAACAAGTCCAGTCCATGGCAGCTCCACCTCGCAACTTACACGACTTAACGGATCTGCTGCTAACGTCTTGGTGCCAGATACCACAGAGCACCTTCAGTTCATGCCTTGATGGGTCAGAGCTGTTTTTGCAGCATGCAGAAGACAGACATCATATTACACAGGTGCTCATAATGTTTATGCTCATTGGTGTATAATTTATCTATGTTTTGGACAGAAACCTGGAGGTGATTTTGGCATGCTGTGCCAAGTGACATAGTGTTTGACGGCAAGAGGTCGGTGACGAGACTGTTTGGAGAGGGGCTAGAGTTGTGCGTCTGTCTCTGTCTGTATCCACTGCCACACACCCCTAGTGCCCCTGTCCAGGATTGGCTGAGGTGCTGTGGAGCTCCACCACCACACCTCTGCGGTTCTGGAACCACACCTGGGGATACCAACATGGAGGAACATTCATTTTCATGGCTTTACACTGGTTTCTTTGTGAATTGTAGCTTATCTGACCTGTTCTATGCACTTCTTTGAACATCGCTTTGGATAAAACCGTATGCTAAATGAAATGTAACATAATGTAATTAGCAGGGATGGAAGAGGGTAGGAAAACACCACGCATGCCAAAAACGCTCCACACCCACAGAGGGAGTCCACATGAATGCTGTCTGATCACTTTCAGCAATTAATCTGTCCAGACATTCAAACGACTGCCAATGCTTTCTGCAAACAAACAAAACCCTTTCAGTCCAAGAGTGTCATATGGCACTCAAGCATAACTACTGTGAAATGCCAAGACCTTATACCTTTTCAACAAATCAAAATGACTGCTCTACTATTGTTTTGAGCCCCGATTAAACCCCTACTAAATGTTCTCAAAACCACTACTAAATTTTCTCAGCCAAAGCCAAGACCCCTTGGGATTTTAGTGGAGCCACTTCATATTGGGTTTGGGATTGAAAGGGTTTAAACACAATAGTTAAAAAGATTAATGAAAAGTTAATTCATTGTTAAATGTCCATTTCCCATTTCCCATGAATGACTCTCACCAAAGCCTTTAATTTGAAGTTGCCCAATTTAATTGTGTAAATTTTAACTGTTGTGTTGCCCAATTTAAAAGTGTGGCTGAGGGGGTCATATTTCCAAAAGTTTTTCAATTATTCTAATAAAATTTTCATGTGCATCCCCAGAACCACTCCCAGACACAGTAGACCAATGCGTACTCTGCCACAGGAACAAAATATACATATCATTTATTTATTTTTTAAAATAATTTATTTCAGATTTTTCCCTTTTTCTCCCAATTTGTACCCCGTCTGATCCAATTAGATTTTGTATTAGATACACCGCCCACACCCCGTCCCTCAGCGGCCCGAAGGAGAGCGACACACCTTCTTCAAGCCGTCTTGTCTCATGCTCGTGGCCGTGATTCCAAGGCGCCCGAGGTGCTTTATTGTGCGGCTATCTACTAACCCTGCCAAGTCCCTCCCTCGGAAGCAACAAGCCAATTACACCGCTCCACGTGAGCTGGCCAAACTTGGCTTTTGGCAGGACCGGGTCCCCGGTGTGCAACTGCAGCAAACTGCAACCGCAAGTCTGCGGCATCTTAGCCTGTTGTGCCACCTGAGATCCAGGGCAACAGTTGATTAGACTAAGCAGGGGGCAATTCCCCCTGGAGCAATGTGGGGCTAAGGACCTTGCTCAAGGGCCACTACGCTACAGGCTAGCCAGATATAAAGTGTATTCATGTGGTTTGTTTTGGAAAAGGTGAGCTTTTAAATGTCTTTTAGTCAATATGATAGACTACTAGCATGATTCATGCTTTCAGGTTGCGTCCATAGAATTGTAGGACTTAAATCTCTGTAACAGCTGAAAAATAACTGTAGAACTGTATAACAAGCACAGGTTCGGAGTTGGAAACAAATTGTGTGACTACAAAAAAGGTGATTAAACATCCAACTCCACATTCTGCCTCACACTGTAAAGATTAAGATAAAAATGACTTAATGCAAGTCATTATTAAAAATATAGAATCAAAAATATATTATTTTTCATTACGCATAACAATCGGTAGTTGATTGGGTACATATTTCAATCTGTGTCAACAAAAATAAAATACATTTCAAATACCCTGCTGTCATGGAGCCAAAATGTCTATGAAAGTGTTGTAACTTCAGTTAAATTCACCCAGGTCCAACTGTGTTCCCTGCATGCTTAGAGAAAAGGTAAACTAGCCAAATAGCAAGCAATGCGGAAGACATTGTTCACAGACAGCGACTTTGGTTGGCATTTATATAGCGCCTTTATCCAAAGCGCTGTACAATTGATGCTTCTCATTCACCCATTCATACAGACCGACAGCGATTAGCTGCCATGCAAGGCGCCGACCAGCTCGTCAGGAGCATTTAGGGGTTAGGTGTCTTGCTCAGGGACACTTCGACACAGCCCGGGCGGGGGATCAAACCGGCAACCCTCCGACTGCCAGACGACTGCTCTTACTGCCTGAGCCATGTCGCTTTGGTTCAGGGGTCCTTTACCTTTGAAAACAGATTACTTTCACAGCCAAGCGCCTCCTTTTGCTGAATGCAGAATGAAATCTCACAGCTTATTCATAGCCATCCAGGCTGAAGTTAAATGCAATTTAAGAAACGTAATTAACCCAAAGCCCCCCAAATGAGACCCCCCTCATCTGTCAGAGTGGCTTACCCCACAGTCATAACCCAGCATGCCACGCTCATTATTGTTTTGACATATTTTGTCATGAAGGCACTACTATATATAAGGTTCAGATTAGTCAAAACGTAATATATTGTATTACCTGTGCTGGAACATTCAGCTTCTGTTATAAATATTTTTTTAAATAATACATAAATAAATAATCGTTAAAGGGACAATAGGTCATTTTGGCCTTTTAACAGTCAAGAGAGGAATTGTAGCAGCAAACACCCTCAAACTACAGCACTGTTTATCCCGCCCCCTTCTCTGTGCAGTGTCTGACTGGCACGAGAGAACACCACGCGAGTGCGACGTCATACAATCCGCAGGCACACCTCGGCCTTCAAAACGCAGCACCGATGATCCGTACGGACAGCGGCGGCAGAGCCTCGCCGTCAGCTCCGTCTCCACCAGCCAGAGCGCCGGCTTCCATCGCTTCCAGAGACCGGGCAGCTGGTGGTCTAAGCTCCCGGCCTGTGATTCAAGCCAACAGCGTGGCTCAGACGCTGACTACTACCACCAAGGCTTAGTCCCACAGCTGTTCAAACACAACACTGGAGCTTTGTTGACGTTTCCAGTTCTTGAAGCTCAATTGATATGACATTCAAAACATAAAGCTTTTGATGATTTAGGGATTTGTGAGAAACACGCAGGTAAATTAATCATAAGCCACGTGAAGCCATACATTAACATTGAAGAACTGATTGAAGGAGACTATTGATTTTAAATGACATCTAAAATGATGGTTAATCATCAGTGGCATGCAGAGACTCTAAGGGGCAGGGGCAAAAAAGTTTAAAAAGGGCACCTTCTCCATGCACCAAAGTGGTGCCCCACCTGGGTTTTGAGGGGGTGGGGGGTGGGTGTGCATAAGGTCACAAACACATACACAGACACACAAAGCACACTTCAAACCAGGAGTCATTCTAGGGTGCTCGCCTGACTGATGCACAGATGGCCAGACTTGCCTTCAACCGTACAAAGTTCTCACGTCATGCCCCGCCTGAAGCCACTCCACCAAATCTCCTCCACCCTAGATCACATTGTGCAATGTCCTTCTCATTCAGAACTGCTCACTCACTGCCCATTTTCCACTGCAGTTTGAAGACTCATCTATTGACACTTCACCTTGGGCTCTGTGGGATTACGTTGATATATTGCCAGTTTCATCTGTCTCAATCTTTAAGCCCCTTGTTGTACTTTGTCGTTTAGTCTAGGGCTGTCACAATTGTATTTATCTTGGCACTGTAGTTAATGACATAATTTCTTGCTTCACTGGTCTATTTATAATGTGTACTTGACTTAAAATTTCATGGTTGTACATATATACTTATTTTATGTGAATTGTACCTTATCCAACCTGTTAGTTTGTTCTAATGCCCTTTTTATGCAGTTTTGTATGTCGCTTTGGCTAAATGCATCTGCTAAATAAAATGCAATGCAATGGAACTAGGGGCAAAGGGGCATTCGAGCTGCTCAGGTGCCTGATGGTAGGCTAATATCACAATACCTGGGCAAAGGGTTCATTGAGCCAAAATTATAAACAAGATAGAAATATAATTTAGAGGGATTAACCCATTTTAAAGAGAAAATTAATTCAAATTGCAAGTCAAACCAAGATCACTTGAATACAGCTCGGCTAATACCTCGATTCCTGGACAAAAAGGTTCATTTTTTATAGTCAGTGAACCAATAAACCAGTACACAACTTTACCCATTCCAAATAATGGAAAAAAGAGTTTAAAGGGAAGCTAAATAAACAGAACTGGGAACAACCAATCACCTAGCCACTTGTTGAAAGGCAGCCGCAGGGATGTTTAGAGCTTGCCTAAAAGCAGATCCCCATCACAGAGTGCGTGCGTGCGTGCATGTCATTTGGGTCCGGGCCCTCTTTCCTTCCCCCCGCACCAAGCTCTCAGCTCATTGTAAACAGCTTAACATATTTCTTCCCTCTAAGGACAGGAAAGTTAAGCTCTGGGAGATGACAACGGAGCTGAGAGGGTGAGAAATTACTATCCCCCACCTATATGAAAACGCAAGTTCACAATCATCAAATATGATGCATAATCATAACATTGTTTATATTTGCCATAAACAACATGATATGTGAAGCCATTCTGACCAAACATTGTTTAAAAGAATTTTCTAAGCAACTGATTTTATCTTTGAGATGACAGCAGCTAAAGCCGGAACATTGATATATCGCGAAAATAAGGATATTAAATTTCTGCAGGAAAGCTGAATATAATTGGAAGACCTCAAAGTCCACAATGCCCATGTGAATACAATACATTTGCAATATGCAAAAAAATTATATTTATTGATGCAAATAAGCACAATTCCAGTTAAGAGGACTCTTTACCCTGAGAAGTACACGGGTACTTTCCCAAAAAGAGAGAACCCAGGAGCAGATGGGAAGCTCAAAGCAATACACACTGCTTAATGAAACGGGAAAAGACTGACATTTCACCATCAACGACGTGTACTGTGAATACGTTTCTCCTTATTTGTTGAGAAGACTATCAATATCAAAAACAAAATTGATCACACTATGCTTTCTGGTGAATTGCCCTGTTCCTAACCTTAATCTTTGGATTCTTCTAATGCTATTTCCCTGCAAGAATGGGTACTGTGTCCAAGTTAAAACCCTCCTCCTGCTCTCTAGCTATTTTACCTACAAGCTTGTTTAAAGACGTCATGGCAGAAATTGGGCCGGATTTGGTGTCTATTATAAACAGCTCTCACACTATTTAAAGTCTGCATGCATTCATCTTCTTAAAGTAAACCCAGCATTGATACCTCTTGCTTTAAATCACGACAGACGAATTTCTAAGTTCCCATTTACTTCTAAAATACGAGAGTACTTCCAAAACTGGGGTGCTGGAAAGATATAATATTTTAGTAAAATTCCAATATGGTTTCAGGCAGCATCATAGTACTGAAACTGCCCTTAATGAAGTCCTTACTGGCTTACTGATAAATGCAGATGCCGGTTTTGAGTCCATCTTGTTGTTACTTGACATGAATGCAGCTTTGCATAAGGTCAATCACTCTATCCTCATTGAAAAACATAAACTGGGTGGGGATCTCTGTTTTTTATCTCTCTATTTTATTTTTTTAAGTTTACCGTTTCAAAATAATAAGACAAAGAAAAAGGCCTTGTGCATAATTTTGGGAACCCTGCCAGTTAGTACTTTGTAACTTGAGCTACTAGAACAGCTTGTAAACGCTTTCTGTAGCGAGCTAAGAGTCTATCAACTCTCGCTTTTGGAATTTTTCTCCATCCGCAGAATACCTCTAGCTCAGAAATATTCTTAAGCCTCCTTGCACGTATGCCATGTTTGATATCTCTCCACAGATTTTCAATAATATCCATACTGTGGTGGCCATTCCAAACCTTCATCCGTACTTCATGGTTGATTTTGAGGCATGCTTTGTATCATTGTCCTGCTGGTATACCCAACCTTTCTTCTCTTCAGAATCAGAATCAGAGTCACTTCATTTGCCATGTAGTTTTTACGTACAAGGAATTTGCTGTGGTATGTGGGTGCGTGCAGACAACATAAAGAATAATACCAAAAATAGAAACAGATACAAAATAAGGTGGAATGCAATGTAGAATATAAATAAAAAATTAAAATTAAAATTAATATTTACAATACAACATGATGCTGAAGCGGGGTATGTGAAGTCTTATTAAAGTGCAAAATATAAAATATAAAGTCTATGGGGGCGGGATAAGAGTCTGTCTGGACAGACCTTTGAACATTAGCTCTAGAATTTCTTGAAATTTGGAGGACTCCATTTCTTTCTTTCACTCACACAATATTCCCTCTGCCCCCAGCAGCCACACAACCCCAAAGCATAATGGATCCACTTCCATGCTTCACAGTATGGCAAGGTGTTCTTCTCCCCAAAGGCTTCACCCTTTTTTCTCCAAACATACCTTCTTTGGTGGTGGCCAAAAAGTTCCATTATGATTTCGTCAGTCCGAAGTACATTGTTCCAAAACACTTCAGGCTTCTCAATGTTTTCTTTTGCATACTTCAGATGCTTCCTTTTGTGTTGAGGTTGTTCTTTCTGGCAACTCGGCCATGTAGGGCTTTGTTGTTGAAAGTATGTTGTATTGTTGTCCCGTGAACAGCTTGACTAATTTTTTTGCAGCACTTTTGTAGTGAGGGTTCTTTAGAGCATTTCTCACCAGGTCTCGGGCCATTCCATCTGAACTGTTTCTTGGTCTTCCAGACCTTGACTTGACTTCAACCGTTCCATTTATCTTGAATTTTCTAATGTGTCTGACAGTGGAAATAGGCAGTTTGAAACATTGAGAGTTTTTTGTAGCCTTCTCCTTCTTGGTGGAAATGAACCATCTTCTTTCTGAAATCCTTGGGCAACTGTTGAGCGGTACCCATGGTTGTTAACACCAGACAGAACAGTTGGACACTCTAGAAGGCATAGAGTTACTTTAGACTAAAAGGTTCAGCCCGGGAATTATACCCACCTGACTAAACGAGTAAATCACCTGGGTCTGGGCCTAAGTAATCATCTTTTTAAAAAGTAACAAAGAATAATCCAAAAGGGTTCCCAAACTTTTGCACAGGTCCATTTTCCTTTTTTTATAATTTATAAACTATAAAAAATTAAAATAAACAAATCTGCTATAAAATGTTTGCTCATGTTTAACTCTGTACCATTTAGAGTTGAGGTTTGGTTTTTATCATGCAGAGATTCATTTTAAGACATTTAAACCCACATTTTTGCATCACACTGCAGTCTAGTGGGAACTTCACTTCAACTCTGCTTGATACTTTCTCCCTCTGCTGCGTCCGAGCACAATCTGGCAGGCCTTCAACATACAGTAAATACATTGCATAACCATCACAACGACACTTCATGACATTAAGTTAATGGCATTTGGCAGACGCTCTTATCCAGAGTGATGTACAGTTGATTAGACTAAGCAGGAGACAATCCTCCCCTGGTGCAATGCAGGGTTAAGGGTCTTGCTCAAGTGCCCAACGGCTGTGCGGATCTTATTGTGGCTGCACCGGGGATCGAACCACCAACCTTGCAGGTCCCAGTCATGTACCTTAACTACTACGTTACATGCCACTTCCGTAGCTACAGTGCCTGCCAAATGTCTTGCATGGGTAAGATGAACTGTTATCATTACTCAATATCATGGGGAACCACGTGTCTGATATGATAAATAAACCCACACTGATATCAGTGATCCGAATAAGTAAATAAAAATGCATGCAAGTCTTCATTTGGTTAACACAACTGTCTGATGTGAAATACTGTCATCATGCTTGGGCCACAGAAATCGCTTCAGGCTAGAGAAAGAAAAAAAAAAAAAATCAACTGTCATAATTGTCACACACTCCCACAGGTTACTGATAACGCTGTGTTGCAACCAGGTTATCAACGATGGCAGACCGTAGTTTCCCTTTTCCAAGCCACGGTCTTTAAATTAAAGTTAACATTCAGCATCAAAAATGATAACTTGCCCCGTGTATTAGCATGCAATGACAGATTAAGTGTCTGGGGGACTGCAGGGTGGCTCATTCGGTGAAGATACCATGTAGTGATGGTGTCCATGGATGAGCCCCTTGGTCTTGGACTGAATGCGGACCACGCTAGCACCGACTGTCGCTGGAGCCAACCATGCAGCACCCCGGAGGTGCTAGCCACAATCCGAAGCGGCAAGGGCCGGATTCAACCTGGGTCCGTGGTGGACAAGCGAGCTAAAAGTAACTTGAAAGTGCTTCCCATTTCTTTCGTAACTGTATCCGGTTAATTCAGGAATGGATCACTGGCGGAGAGATCCGTATCCATCTCAACCTTGGACACTCCCAAACACCAATAGCACTCAGATAAAGGGCACTTTGACGGAATTTCACGCTTGCTGCGAAAGGCAACTGAACGGGAGCGATCGCAATAACGTGTGAGGACCGGGCTGGGAGTCTCTGCTGGAATGAGGGCAGGTGTGCTCAGGCAAGCAGCGACACATCCCCGTTCCATCCCGCCGAGCAGCACGACAGAGATCGACATTCCACAAACGTCTTCCACTTTCCCCGCATGCCCTCACAGAAAAGAACATACAGTGACACACTGAAAATATATCATGAAGGCGAAAAATAGTTTCTCAAAGCCCACAAATGGACCATACATTGAAATACATCCCATTGACATAAGAGTGGTTTCGGAATTCAGAACTGAATAAATACTATGGAAATTATACACGGTTGTGTATCACTTGGAAAAAGCATTCCTCATAATGAACTCTTTGGTAGTTGGGGTTTTCATGTAAATCATTCTTTCTAGATTCGGGGCATGTTCAGACAATGCTAGCAGTATATTCAGACAATGCAAGCTTTACAGTAATGAGGCACGAAAAAAATGGCACAACAGGCAGAAGTCCCATAATAGCATGACATGTTTTGGTCAGTGGAGTCATTTTAATGACAAAAGCTCAGCACCATTAAAGCTGACAATGTAAACCCACCAATAAGCATTAATGTAGTGTATACCTGGGACAATGTGGAATAAAAGTATGTCTCCCATTAGCACTGCGAGTTACTAGTCTTCTGAATTCCAAACTGCAGGGGACAAAACCCAGCTGGAGAACACACGTGTGGGCAGAAAAGCGTACTCATAGACCAAAGCCCATACCATTCAACGTGTTAAGACAAGAGCATAACATATCACGCCTTCCAGCCCAGCAAAGCTCACCATTCCACTAAGCTAGCCCTGCCCGCATAAGCTGGTTTCACACGATCAGCGTCAACACACTCAACATGGCGTCAAGCCATTAAATTCCAATAGAGGCAGCATCATTACTAAACATGTCAACAATGCTAAGCCTGGCGTGGTGCACAGCTGAAAATAAAGACAAGTTGAGAGGCAACAGGGTTCAAATCGTTCAGACATTGACCTTGCTTGAAGCAGACCTTTCCTAGCGTGTCCAATCACATCACAGCTTTGGGAGATGTAGTCTATGCTACTGGCAACACATAGCCCAGACAGTGCAGTTTCAGGGAGGCCACATGAGTGAGTAGAGCTGCTTTCACATGGAAAGAATCAAAAGCTGCATTCAAATTCAAAGTATCTAGCACCGCTAGTTGTTGAAACTTGTCATCCATCCGGGAATCATCCATTAAACTGTAATGTTTCGGGATAAATCCAATAATTTTGGCTTTATGGATGGATGACAAGATATAAATAACCGGGGGCGCTTCATTCTTCCCACATGTACTTAGTGTTGAGTGCAGCATTTGATTCCCGTCATGTGAAAACAGCCTTTCCCTGGAGCACAGCTCCTTGTGACCAGTCATTCCATCAGTCAGGCATCACAACCACCCAGCCAATGGGAGGCTGGCTCCGAGCCCAGAGCCTGCGGATCACAAGCACAGGGGACTCATCTACTGCCAGTATAAGCCACCTGTAAGGTAAAGTGCACAACAGCTGAAGCATTCAATCATTCATCAATCACATTCACGGCTTATTCCTAGCTAACATATTCACATGTACAGTATGTTTGCCATTTATTCATGTCAGGTTTGCCATTATAGTATTAACATATTTTTTAAATGAAGTTAGAGGAATGCCATAGACACATTAATATGGCTGCATTTTACACAAGCAATTCATCCAGTTCATTAAATAAAAATGTTTTCAGGACATAATTCATCTAGTTTTTTTCCAGGTTGTTTACAATGGAGAACTTATTTAATAAAGCTCAGCATACTACCGTATCTTCTATATCCGAATACAAATGACGCTGCATTTTCTACATTTCAAAAAACAAAAAACACGTGTTGCATGTTTGCAATTCCTATGGAGGGAGTGTCGATGCTGACCTTTCCTAGCATGTCAAATCACATCAGAGCCATAGCCATGTGTGAAGCAGGTAGATGTAGCCTACCGCTACTAGCAACACAGAGCTGTTCCACATATAAATTAGTTAGCCTGGTTAGTTTTGGGATAAACCCAAGATTTCTGGTAACAAAGCAAGTTCACAATTTAGCCTTTTACTGTATAACCACAGACAACCTACTTTTCCATATTGCATATACCAGAACCAACAAACCAACAATCCATCTTCTGAGATGGATGACGTCAAGCGGTGCTTGATTCTTCCCATGTGTAGCCACCGCTTTACTTGGCATTGAACACAGCGTTTGTTTCTTGCCATGTGAAGGCATAACAGGACATTTTAGGGAAACAGAGCATTGGAAATTCTCCTTCATACAGTAAATTGTTTACTTTACTCAATTATGGTGAGATACACCTGGACCACTACATTCTGGGGAGAGACTTAAATTAGTTCATTCACAAGCCAGAAAAAAACCCTCAAAAACAATGTCATGGCAAATTGGATGCCAGGGTGGAATGCACTCCACTAGTTTTACACAACACCACTGCAGAAATGTGTCAGTAGGTGGAGTCAACAATACCTGAATGGCAGCAACAGGCCTAAACCTTTTGTTGAATTGCCTGCAGTTATACTGTGTAGCCTATATTCAGGATAAGAATGTTTACTGGGAAAACAGGGAAGGGCAATCCCATGGCAACAGATGTTACACCTGCCAGATATTTGTGTTATAAAGTTCTTTACAGGTACATAATAGAGACTGACATAAGATTATATAACCATTCGGAACAAATAACCCTGTCAGTAGCTCTATTGGACTTTACCATGCAGATATACTGCATTGTCAGTTACTATGTAAAAGATTGAACATGCACTGGGTTATATTTGTGAAAACTTTAAAAGGATTATGGTTATTTTTGCAATGTTACAGTAACAGATTTTTCAAAGCCACGAGAGGAAACGGAGCAGAATCGGATAAAAATCTGTTACACTATCTGTTACAGGAAATCACATGGTCATATTTCAAAAAAAAGAGGGCAGAGACCTCTAATTTACGACTTACAACACAGAAGGAATTCCAGTGAACTAAAACCTGACAAACCAGGTCTCATGCAAACCAGATTTATCTTTAATTTATACGAGAAAATTTAAGTGAAGACAAAGAAGATAAGATATTTACATTATAGGGTAATAAAAATATATGCAGCCTTTTGTGGTTTTCAAATTACTTCAGGAATTTAGGCAACATGCTCTGTTGTCTTAATTTCAACGCAAGCTGAAACTGGACTGATTTTCAAAACAAAGCATGTTTGCCTCTAAGCGTATGAAAAATGTGATTCAAGCAACAGGTCTGCTTCAGACTGCAAGGATGTTACATACTCCGTTGCCACCGTTAAGATAGAACATCAGTACGTCTTTAGAAATTCACTAATGGGGAGTTCCTGGAATATCTCAGCACTTTAAATGGACATCACCTAAATTAAACTGAATAAAATAACAGAAAGACATTTCTTTAAAATATTATTTTCATTATCATTATTCTTTTTTTAATTTGAGTTCTAATACACCAATATTTATTGTACAGAGTTACTCCTAAGGAATTTTACTAAAAGACATCAACGAGGGCTTGACCATACTTTGTGACGGAGACAAAATTATCCCTTACGAACTGATCCAGTACATATATTCACACGTAGTTCAAGTTGAAATCCCAAGTAGTTTGTGTTACAGAGACGTACGCATAAAGAAAAACATCAACAATAAAAACAAACGGCAGAAAATACTAGTGCCCCCCAAAAAAACCCCCAAAAAACTTCAGGCGAGTTGTCCAGGCCTTGTTGACATGGTGATTTGAAGACTTGACAAACAGACAGGAGAGAAAGATGATTGGTCTTGGTCATCTACGTGGTAGCCTCCATGTGCAGGACTTTCATTGACTCTGAGATCATGGAGCTGGTATCGATCTGCCCGTAGATACCCACGAGGAAGGCTTTGTGAAGCAATATGTCCGCATGTTCTGTTGGGGGGGGGAGAAAGCAGGCAAAAGTTCAACAGTGCATTACAATTAGCAGCCATAGCTAGAGAGGCGACTTCTGTTTCTGTTCGTGTTAGCCGCCAAAAAAGTAGTAGTGTTTATACAAAGGTAGTCAAATTGTTTTTTCTGACAGAGTAAACAATTTACTTTGCGTATGCCCGGGACACTGAATACAGTACAACCATGGCCAGAATACACAGTTCCTTTCCCCAACACTGTGTAAATGAGAAATTAAAATGGAGCATGCTCTATTGTCACCTGTAGCGAGGAGCAGATGTTCCCAGAGGCAGTTAGAAACCACCGCAAGATAAGCGTTTTAAACCCTTTCCCATGAGGATATGAAATGAAAATACTACAACATTTTAGGAAATGAAGACAGCGTGCGTGGAGGGGATGGGACGGGGGATGGGACGGGGGGACACACCACATTGCTACGCTACCTTGGCAGAGAAGCACATATTCCGGAAGGTTCCTCAAGGCGGTCTGCACCACGTCGAAGTTCCCGCTACCCAGGCAGTACATGAACGTGGGAAGGAATTCCGTGGCCATGCTGAGTCACACGGGAATAAAAAAGGGGAGGGCGTAGGTTCAGTACGGGTCCGCAGGAGTGTCTGCATTTTCCCAGAGCAATGGGCGGCGTTGTTTACCAGGGGTTGTTCTGGATGCAGCGCAGGGCCAGGCTGAAGGCCATGTTGCGACACAGCTCCTCTGGGGAGCTCATCAGCCTCTGGAGATCGTTCTGTGGATGAGCACACAAACAGTGGAGGATCTGACACACGGGTCTGCGCTGCGTTGAAAGGAAACCTCCACTGGGGAAATTATATCTAAAAATGCCTTTGAGGTTATTTGCGTCTTAATAGGGTTTGCTTACAAACGGGAAGGGCACCCTGCTGTGGGATTGCTGGCTCAATAGTCTTCTTTTTCCTCACGGCATGTGGCCCTTAATGAGTTTCACGAATATATCCACATGGCACTGAATGTACAGTGGTGTGAAAAAATGTTTGCCCCCTTCCTGATTTCTTATTTTTTTGCATGTTTGTCACACTTAAATGTTTCAGATCATCAAACAGATTTAAATATTAGTCTATTTCAATTTCTCTAGCCACACCCAGGCCTGATTACTGCCACACCTGTTCTTAATCAAGAAATCATTTAAATAGGACCTGCCTGACAAAGTGAAGTAGACCAAATGATCCTCAAAAGCTAGACATCATGCCGAGATCTAAAGAAATTCAGGAACAAATGAGAAAGAAAGTAATTGAGATCTATCAGTCTGGAAAAGGTTATGAAGCCATTTCTAAAGCTTTGGGACTCCAGCGAACCACAGTGAGAGCCATTATCCACAAATGGCGAAAACATGGAACAGTGGTGTACCTTCCCAGGAGTGGCCGGCCGACCAAAATTACCCCAAGAGCGCAGCGATGACTCAAGAGGTCACAAAAGACCCCACAACAACATCCAAAGAACTGCAGGCCTCACTTGCCTCAGTTAAGGTCAGTGTTCATGACTCCACCATAAGAAAGAGACTGGGCAATAAAACCACTGCTGAGCAAAAAGAACATTAAGGCTCGTCTCAATTTTGCCAGAAAACATCTTGATGTTCCCCAAGACTTTTGGGAAAATACTCTGTGGTCTGACGAGACAAAAGTTGAACTTTTTGGAAGGTGTGTGTCCCATTACATCTGGCGTATAAGTAACACCGCATTTCAGAAAAAGAACATCATACCAACAGTAAAATATGGTGGTGGTAGTGTGATGGTCTGGGGCTGTTTTGCTGCTTCAGGACCTGGAAGACTTGCTGTGATAAATGGAACCATGAATTCTGCTGTCTACCAAAAAATCCAGAAGGAGAATGTCCGGCCATCTGTTCGTGACCTCAAGCTGAAACGAACTTGGGTGAGCCAAAACACACCAGCAAGTCCACCTCTGAATGGCTGAAGAAAAACAAAATGAAGACTTTGGAGTGGCCTGACCTGAATCCTATTGAGATGCTGTGGCCTGACCTTAAAAAGGCGGTTCATGCTCGAAAACCCTCCAACGTGGCTGAATTACAACAATTCTGCAAAGATGAGTGGGCCAAAATTCCTCCACAGGGCTGTAAGAGACTCATTGCAAGTTATCACAAATGCTTGATTGCAGTTGTTGCTGCTAAGGGTGGCCAAACCAGTTATTAGGTTTAGGGGGCAATCACTTTTTCACACAGGGCCATATAGGTTTGCATTTTTTTTCTCCCTTAATAATAAAAACCTTCATTTAAAAACTGCATTTTGTGTTTACTTGTGTTGTCTTTGACTAATATTTAAATTTGTTTGATGATCTGAAACATTTGTGTGACAAACATGCAAAAAAATAAGAAATCAGGAAGGGGGCAAACACTTTTTCACACCACTGTACTTGTTATAAACAAGCATTAAAAGCACACTCCTAGATTACAATAGAGAGCTGATATCAAACACTACAGAGCAGTATGCTGACAAAGGACTCAGTGTATAAATAACACAAAGATAAGCAATTTGTAAACATATTTCAACTACCGTTCTTTGCATTGAGAATTCATTTTTTCAAGCAGAGGTCACTTTAAAACTATGAAAAATTGGGTGTTTTTATTAGGGCTATTGATTTTGAGGGCTCGTCTTCAAACACAGAATTTAGTTAGGGAAAGGGCTTTTTAAAATATTCATTCAGATATGCAAAACAATTCATTTAGAAATGCACGGCAAACAAACGCCATGCTGTAATCTGAGGATTAGTTTGGGGAAAATGGCCGTCTGTGCCCTTTAAGAGCAAATGTGCTTGATCGATGAGGAGCCTGGCGACACTTACGATGAAGTACTGGATGACCTCGGGGCTTCTCCGCGACTTCTCGTCGACCTCACCGAGAACCTCCAGGACATCTTTAAGAAAAACAAAACGGCCTTAAGCGGGCTCAGTTTCGCACAACCGTTACGCTGACAGAGAATGCAGAGTTCAGTCTGTTGTGACTCTGATACACAAAGTCCCCCCCACCGCCCCCCATCCTATACCAATGTCTTAGACCATTCTACCATACATGCTCGAATGTTGAAATGTCCCCCATTAATGTTTCACAAACCCCTTAGTGCCTACAGCAGAGGGCATTGGGCAAGTGGAGCTGCAATCTCATTGGTTCTCACACGACATGTCGAGTGGTGGCGGAGGGGCGTTACGTTACATTCATTCCACAGGGCTACAGTCCCTGGAAGCTGGGAGCCAGCCAACCCTTGCGAGTAAATCTCGAGTGCTTGAGTATGGGGAGACCAACAAACAGCGCCCAATTGATTTACTGTAAATTTGAGTCGCTTTTGGACGGCAAACCGACTTGTGTCCTGACTTTGTGGTTTTATTTTCCTGCACTGAGAACCAGCTTTACCGGCCGATTTAGAGAGGGAAATTCCCATGCAGTTAGGCTCGCAGAAGGAGGAAGTATCATTGTTTTGGTTTTTCTGTCCTTTGAAACCCAGTAACCCCTAGCCTGTCAAAATAAAAGTGTTTTGTTTATGGTTTCGTTTTTCGGTCGCCATTGTATTGCACGGCCCTTTGCCATACTTCTGACAGCCCTAGATTACCTTCGATGGCCTCCCCCCTGGAGATCTTCTTCAGGTACTTGGTCATGTCTCCGGCAGACAGAGGGGCAGAGGTAGAGATGCTCACCAGAGGGAGGGACCCAGTGGAGGGGTCTGCTGATCCGGGAGAGAGGGGGAGAGAGAGAGAGAGAGAGAGAGAGAGAGAGAGAGATAGAGAGAGAGAGAGAGAGAGAGAGAGAGAGAGAGAGAGAGAGAGAGAGAGAGAGAGAGAGAGAGGGGGGGGGGGGGCAGGGAAAGCGAGGGAAGGAGAGCGTGAGAGAGATATGTTGCTTTGCACTCAGATGTGCTGCCTTTTCCTTCAGAAAAAGATTTCCGCACACCTGCCTTCAAGAACAGGAAAAAGATATTCTATTTTCACAATGACATTTACATCTAAAATGTCTTTCTTGTGGCCACGTGGAGAGCAAAATAAGGATTAAATCAATATAATTTGCTTTCCTGGCATTCTCATCTAGAGACTACATCACAGTATACAGCACACAGTAGATATCATTGGGCCCTACAGTAGAGTGTGTGTACATGACAGAGTAGAGGGTAGAGATTGTTGGGGCCTACAGTAGAGTGTGTGTACATGACAGATTAGAGGGTGGAGATTGTTGGGGCCTACAGTAGTGTGTGTGTGTGTGTACATGACAGAGTAGAGGGTAGAGATTGTTGGGGCCTACAGTAGAGTGTGTGTACATGACAGATTAGAGGGTAGAGATCATTGGGGCCTACAGTAGAGTGTGTGTACATGACAGATTAGAGGGTGGAGATTGTTGGGGCCTACAGTAGAGTGTGTACATGACAGATTAGAGGGTGGAGATTGTTGGGGCCTACAGTAGTGTGTGTGTGTACATGACAGAGTAGAGGGTAGAGATTGTTGGGGCCTACAGTAGAGTGTGTGTACATGACAGATTAGAGGGTGGAGATTGTTGGGGCCTACAGTAGAGTGTGTGTACATGATAGATTAGAGGGTGGAGATTGTTGGGGCCTACAGTAGTGTGTGTGTGTACAAGACAGAGTAGAGGGTAGAGATCATTGGGGCCTACAGTAGAGTGTGTGTACATGACAGATTAGAGGGTGGAGATTGTTGGGGCCTACAGTAGTGTGTGGGTGTACATGACAGAGTAGAGGGTAGAGATTGTTGGGGCCTACAGTAGAGTGTGTGTACATGACAGAGTAGAGGGTAGAGATTGTTGGGGCCTACAGTAGAGTGTGTGTACATGACAGAGTAGAGGGTAGAGATTGTTGGGGCCTACAGTAGAGTGTGTACATATGACAGATTAGAGGGTAGAGATTGTTGGGGCCTACAGTAGAGTGTGTGTACATGACAGAGTAGAGGGTAGAGATTGTTGGGGCCTACAGTAGAGTGTGTGTACATGACAGAGTAGAGGGTAGAGATTGTTGGGGCCTACAGTAGAGTGTGTGTACATGACAGAGTAGAGGGTAGAGATTGTTGGGGCCTACAGTAGTGTGCGTGTACATCGCACAAAGGATGTTGGAGATAGCGGGACATAGGTTTACCATCTCGGTCCTCACTAGTACTCTCTGAGTGACCGGTCCTCACAGGGAGAGTCAGGCCAGCCAGCAGAGACTTCAGCTGAACCAGGTCAGGGTTTTCTGAGGAGAGACCCCTGGGACACAGACACAAGACACACACACACACACACACACACACACACACACAAACACGTTTAAACTTGTAGCAATGTCTTTGGTATCAAAGTAAACACTATTTAATGCAGAAAATTCACTGAATTTCACTGAAATGAATTAAATGTCCATTCAATCAAATTCTAAATCAAACTGTCACCATTGCAAATTCAAATTCAAGAACTGAAATGTTTTTGTTTTTTTTATAATTTATTTGTTTTATATTTGGTGCCAAATTTAAAATGCCCAATCATCTGCAGGTGCAGCTGCAGCCCTGTTCCTGCGGCAAACCCCACTGCCCATTCTGGAGGCTGCAGAGGGGTGACTCATTTAACTGTAGAGAACAGAGAAGGGGGAATAACAGGTGGAGTGATTCCAGGAGTTTATTGGCGAGGGGGCACGTGACGCAATTAATCCTGAGTAACTGGGTTTGATGGAATAAATAAAGCACGAATACAAATAAATCTGAAATATTTTCAATAAGGCAAAATTCAGTTGGATGATATCCTGAGATTGCTTTAAAATATGTACGAAAGTTACCTAGCTGGTTGACCAACTTGGTATCGATGGAAAAAAAATAAACAGGCGGAGCTGTGAAACATTGCCTTCACTTAATTAAAAAAACTATAGCCTAATTTTGGTTGAATTGTATCAAGATGGCATTTACGTCGGCCATTTTTCTGTGAATGGCATTTTAATAGAGGTGACATCTGGCAAGCAACCTGATACAACAAGCACAAATTCAGACCATCTGATTCATCGACCAATCTCAGAATAGAGAGAACAAAAAACCTAGCTAGCTAGCTAGTTCAGTCATTGTGTAGGCCAAGTACGATATTTTTTGTTCTTAGTCGTACAATTCGCTTCTGCAGTATCTGCACACAGGCAACTTATCAATCATTCGGAGAGTGATAGCTACAGATACAAGTATGAATCAGAGTATCTGACTCATCGTCTCCAGAATACACGTTAAACTCTGCCAGTTACCCACGATCAGCTGTGCAATCATCGACACCTCCTGCACTGTTCTAAACTAATGTAGTTGTTAACATGAATGATGGACAAATACATTAATTAAAGCATATAATAAAATTTTCATGAATGAATGCATTTGTTAATACCTAACTAACGTATATGTATGAGGGGCACGATAAATCATCAGTTTCAGTAAACATTATTTAAAAGTAGGCCTACTTGCATTTTCAAACTATATTTTGGGGTCATCTTAATAGTTCCATTTAAATGTAGACATTGGAAGTCAGATAATAGCCCAATTGACAAATTAAACCAACTGGCCGCAGTTTATCCAAGGCCGAGAGGCTCATCAATCCACCCGAACGGAATTCATCAACCTCAACAACCACCCTGTTTAATGGCCATTCCCGAGAGAGCAACGTGCTGAAGTGAAGGATTGTGGGACACACTAAAGTGAGGGATTGTGGGACACACTGAAGTGAGGGATTGTGGGACACACTGAAGTGAGGGATTGTGGGACTCACTGAAGGGAAAGATCGTGGGACACACTGAAGTGAGGGATTCTGGGACACACTGAAGTGAGGGATTGTGGGACACACTGAAGCGAGGGAATGTGGGACTCACTGTAAGACGTCCGAGTGCTTCTGCAGGTACGGCACGGCGGCGCTGGCGTCGTGGGTGATGTACCGCTGGATGAGCTGCACAAACTTACTGATGAATGGCGACAGCTGACGGGAGTACTTGCGGAAGTTCTGCAAGGTCAGAGAGCTTGGTTAACGGTCAAGGACAGGGATCTGGGAATGCGCCACGGCAACTGAAAAGGGGCTGAAAAGTCTCAGTGGACTTTGGACCACAATGCCAAATCTACAGACGGAGATATTTTAAGTAGGGCAATAACTGTTATTTTGGCCGCAAAGGGCAGGGATCGACTACAGGTCAACGAATAAAAGGAAGAGAAATTCATACGCTAAGAGAGGGAGACATAGCGAGCATCAGCCTCCCCCAGTCACATTTCAACACATAAAGGAAACAATGCTATTGTAAGAACCTCTCCAATGTACAACAGTACGTTGAATATGCGTGTAGCTAGGAGTTTTAAAAACTTTTGCCTCACCATTCATTATGGTTCATTATGTGTTCAAATACATCTTCATAAATGAACAATTTTAGGAACGATAAACCCTCTATTGAGTAAGCTTTCGAACTGAAAACACGAAGACTCGGCGGACGATGTTCCGCATCTCAGCGGCTGCCCCACCTGCAGGACCTGTATGAAGGAGAGCAGGGAGTCCTGCAGTGCCCCCTGGTGGTCGGAGTGGAAGACCAGAGGCTGCAGCAGCTCCAGGATGGCCAGCACGTCGTTGAAGAATGTCAGGTGGTTCTGCTGCCGGAACTCCTGGAAGTTGAGATGGACGCGTCCGTGGAGCAGGGCTGCGATCATGGGGAGGTGCCTGGAAGGCAAATGTTAACCTGTCTTAGCTTAGCTCTTGTTAGACCACACACATGTTTGCCATGTCCTAACATTTTATTTACATGTAAATACATTTGGGCTGTTACAGAGGAGGCAATAAGTGCAAGGTGAAGTTAAATGTGCTAGTATAAATGTAATGTGCAGTGTAATGTGCAGAGTAATGCCCTAGTATAAGTGTAATGCAGTGTAATGCCCTAGTATAAGTGTAATGCAGTGTACTGCATCAGTAGAAGTGTAATGTGCAGTGAAATGCCCTAGTATAAGTGTAATGCAGTGTAATGCTCCAGTATAAATGTAATGCACAGTGTAATGCTCCAGTATAAGTGTAATGCACAGTGTAATGCTCCAGTATAAATGTAATGCACAGTGTAATGCTGCAGTATGAGTGTAATGCACAGTGTAATACTCCTGTATAAGTGTAGTGCACAGTGTAATGCTCCAGTATAAGTGTAGTGCAGTGTAATACTCCAGTATAAATGTAATGCACAGTGTAATGCTCCAGTAAAAGTGAAATGCACAGTGTAATACTCCAGTATAAATGTAATGCACAGTGTAATACTCCAGTATAAATATAATGCACAGTGTAATGCTGCAGTATAAGTGTAATGCACAGTGTAATGCTCCAGTATAAGTGTAGTGCACAGTGTAATACTCCAGTATAAGTGCAGTGCACAGTGTAATACTCCAGTATAAATGTAATGCACAGTGTAATGCTGCAGTATAAGTGTAATGCACAGTGTAATGCTCCAGTATAAGTGTAGTGCACAGTGTAATACTCCAGTATAAGTGCAGTGCACAGTGTAATGCTCCAGTATAAGTGTAGTGCACAGTGTAATGCTCCAGTATAAGTGTAATGCAGTGTAATGCTCCAGTATAAATGTAATGCACAGTGTAATGCTCCAGTATGAGTGTACGGAAGCGCACCTGAGCAGGAGCACAGGGTGAGATACCGCCAGCTTCCTGCAGGCCAAGTTAGCGTCTGACATGCGGTTCTCAGCGGATTTGGAGTCTCCACTATCGGCCAGCAGCGTGATGAGGCGATGCACCAGCACGTCCAGCTACGAGACATAGCTCTTTTACTGCAGCTACCACATCATTTTACAAACAGCAGCTACAGCAATACAGGGATACAGCCAGCTCACACGCTTAATCTGCATTACGGAGGGACATAAAATACAGCGTGAAAGGCACATTTGTTCCGATTTTCCATTTAAACTGCAGTGACTGCATTAAGCAACACACCTGAAGGTATTCTGGCAACATCCTGGATAAGTTGTGCCTGAGCACATTGGTGGTTAAAAAACCGAACAGTTTTCCACTTGTACATACTGAAAAGGAAAGCGCTTCTCAAATGGAACATTGTGACCGGAGAGGAAGACGAGGGAGACGAGGAAAGGGATGGGCGATGGCGTTACCTTGCAAGTGCTGCCCTCGGCTGCCCCCTCGCTGTGGAGTGTGGCGTCGGGCAGGGTCACGTGCTGGATGACCTCGGGGAAATGAAGGTAGATCTGCAGCAGCAGGCTCTGGCACCTCTTACTCATCACACTGCACACAGAACACAGAGCCTGTCAGCCCTTACTCAACACACTGAACACAGAGCAGGCCTGTCAGCCCTTACTCAACACACTGAACACAGAACACAGAGCCTGTCAGCCCTTACTCATCACACTGAACACAGAACACAGAGCCTGTCAGCCCTTACTCATCACACTGAACACAGAGCAGGCCTGTCAGCCCTTACTCAACACACTGAACACAGAACACAGAGCAGGCCTGTCAGCCCTTACTCATCACACTGAACACAGAACACAGAGCCTGTCAGCCCTTACTCATCACACTGAACACAGAACACAGAGCCTGTCAGCCCTTACTCAACACACTGAACACAGAGCCTGTCAGCCCTTACTCAACACACTGAACACAGAGCAGGCCTGTCAGCCCTTACTCATCACACTGAACACAGAACACAGAGCACAGAGCCTGTCAGCCCTTACTCATCACACTGAACACAGAACACAGAGCACAGAGCCTGTCAGCCCTTACTCAACACACTGAACACAGAACACAGAGCACAGAGCCTGTCAGCCCTGACTCAACACACTGAACACAGAGCAGGCCTGTCAGCCCTTACTCAACACACTGAACAGACCACAGAGCACAGAGCCTGTCAGCCCTTACTCAACACACTGAACAGACCACAGAGCACAGAGCCTGTCAGCCCTTACTCAGCACACTGAACAGACCACAGAGCACAGAGCCTGTCAGCCCTTACTCAACACACTGAACACAGAACACAGGGCAGGGCTGTCAGCTCTAGTTGACCGTAGGTGGCTTCATTGGTACACTCATTTAAAGCTATTATTTAGCTTGCTTCTTAACTGGAACACAAATTCTCATGACTTACATTCACAAAGCTTGCCTTTTTTTAACTATACCTCACGCTTCCACAGAATTTGGAATGATGATTTTGATTATTATTATGCTCCAGGGTCCTGGAACCACCTCTTTAGCTGCAATATCAACATTACATTTAACCACAACTTCAATGACTCAAGAAGCTGTGCTCAAACAGATTGAGTCAAAGCAGCAGTAGAAAGTGGAGCACTAACCGTTACCTTCTTCGCAATAAATAACTATGTAGTGATCTAAGAATTATCAGGACAGAAGCCATCTTGACTCCCAAGACAAACATTCTTTCTGCAATCATTTAAAAGTACAAAACTCAAGTGAGATAAATGATTCATCGCACTGAACATCAACATAAAAGAATCATTGCACTGAACAACTCCTAACATTGGCTAGCATTAATTGAATTCTAACATTGACTAGCATGAAGTGCATTAACTTGTGTATTAAGCATTGCAACTTGTATAATCATTTTAAAAAGAAATATTTTTTGCATGCAGATATTATTAGGCCAAAACCAATTCCAAATCCCTGGTTGCCTTTGAAGAAAGAAAAATAAACTTTTTCCAGAGTAAAAGCCAGCAGCTGAAATTTTTTGACATTTCACCAAAATTTTGATAGAGGTTAAGAAGTAAAAACCAAATGCCACATCTTTAAGTAAACTGCGATAAGGTCAAGACGGCTAAACAGGCGAAGCGAGATATCGAGTAAGGATATTATTTCAGCCACTGTACACACATACCTGTCTCCCCACTTCTTTGTGCAGTTGATCAGGTACTCAGACACTTTCTTCACGCTTTCCAGGTCTCCGTGGCAACAGCTGTGCAGTAAGGGCAGGCGCGATTGGATGAGGGAGCAGGAGGCCGGATCCAGGCTCCTCTTGCCGGGAGCGGTGTTCCGGCTGTTGAGCTCCGACTCGGAGAGGATAAGGTCCACCAGGCTGATGAGCTCGTCCGGCTTCAGTCGCAAGACCGACTTCTCTGTGCGTTTCTGGGTAAAGAAACATCCGGAAACAAACGGGAGGGTAAGGACAAGAACCCTCATACAGTACATGCATATCAGACCTAGGTTAAAAAATGAATACATTTAAAGGGGAAGTTCAGACACTGGTGGTATTACCGCGGATTTCTGACAAAT